>NW_027479930.1:0-52784 GCF_051014685.1 Ptiloglossa arizonensis
CAATCTCGTTCGCGAGATATGGGAGTTTGAAGCCAAGAAATGGTTGAGAAGGCAAAACATTTTTCGCAATTCTGCTGCTCCAAACGCTTAACCAGAATGGCCTAGGGAAAAAATACACATACCGTTGTAATCGGGCGAGTTTCTACTTTCAGATGCAGTAAGAATTTTGGGTTAGGTCAATCCGTTCGCGAGATCTGGGAGTTTGAAGCCAAGAAATGGTTGAGAAGGCAAAAAATTTTTCGCAATTCTGCTGCTCCAAACGCTTAACCAGAATGGCCTAGGGAAAAAATACACATACCGTTGTAATCGGGCGAGTTTCTACTTTCAGATGCAACAGGAATTTTTGGGTTAGGTCAATCCGTTCGCGAGATATGAGAGTTTGAAGCCAAGAAATGGTTGAGAAGGCAAAAAATTTTTCGCAATTCTGCTGCTCCTAACGCTTAACCAGAATGGCCTAGGGAAAAAATTCACATACCGTTGTAATCGGGCGAGTTTCTACTTTCAGATGCAACAGGAATTTTTGGCTTAGGTCAATCCGTTCGCGAGATATGGGAGTTTGAATCTAAAAAATAGTTGAGAAGACAACAAATTTTTCGCACCTCTGCTGCTCCAAACGCTTAACCAGAATGGCCTAGGGAAAAAATACACATACCGTTGCAATCGGGCGAGTTTCTACTTTCAGATGCAATAGGAATTTTTGGGTTAGGTCAATCCGTTCGCGAGATATGGGAGTTTGAAGCCAAGAAATGGTTGGGAAGGCAAAAAATTTTTCGCAATTCTGCTGCTCCAAACGCTTAACCAGAATGGGCTAGGGAAAAAATACGCACACCGTTGTAATCGGGCGAGTATCTACTTTCAGATGCAATAGGAATTTTTGGGTTAGGTCAATCCGTTCGCGAGATATGGGAGTTTGAAGCCAAGAAATGGTTGAGAAGGCAAAACATTTTTCGCAATTCTGCTGCTCCAAACGCTTAACCAGAATGGCCTAGGGAAAAAATACACATACCGTTGTAATCGGGCGAGTTTCTACTTTCAGATGCAGTAAGAATTTTTGGGTTAGGTCAATCCGTTCGCGAGATCTGGGAGTTTGAAGCCAAGAAATGGTTGAGAAGGCAAAAAATTTTTCGCAATTCTGCTGCTCCAAACGCTTAACCAGAATGGCCTAGGGAAAAAATACACATACCGTTGTAATCGGGCGAGTTTCTACTTTCAGATGCAACAGGATTTTTGGGTTAGGTCAATCCGTTCGCGAGGTATGGGTGTTTGAAGCCAAGAAATGGTTGAGAAGGCAACAAATTTTTCGCAATTCTGCTGCTCCAAACGCTTAACCAGAATGGCCTAGGGAAAAAATTCACATACCGTTGTAATCGGGCGAGTTTCTACTCTCAGATGCAACAGGAATTTTTGGCTTAGGTCAATCCGTTCGCGAGATATGGGAGTTTGAATCTAAAAAATAGTTGAGAAGACAACAAATTTTTCGCACTTCTGCTGCTCCGAACGCTTAACCAGAATGGCCTAGGGAAAAAATACACATACCGTTGTAATCGGGCGAGTTTCTACTTTCAGATGCAATAGGAATTTTTGGGTTAGGTCAATCCGTTCGCGAGATGTGGTGGTTTGAAGCCAAGAAATGGTTGAGAAGGCAAAATATTTTTCGCAATTCTGCTGCTCCAAACGTTTAACCAGAATGGCCCAGGGAAAAAATACACATACCGTTGTAATCGGGCGAGTTTCTACTTTCAGATGCAACAGGAATTTTTGGGTTAGGTCAATCCGTTCGCGAGATATGGGAGTTTGAATCTAAAAAATAGTTGAGAGGACAACAAATTTTTCGCACTTCTGCTGCTCCAAACGCTTAACCAGAATGGCCTAGGGAAAAAATACACATACCGTTGCAATCGGGCGAGTTTCTACTTTCAGATGCAATAGGAATTTTTGGGTTAGGTCAATCCGTTCGCGAGATATGGGAGTTTGAAGCCAAGAAATGGTTCGGAAGGCAAAAAATTTTTCGCAATTCTGCTGCTCCAAACGCTTAACCAGAATGGGCTAGGGAAAAAATACGCACACCGTTGTAATCGGGCGAGTATCTACTTTCAGATACAATAGGAATTTTTGGGTTAGGTCAATCCGTTCGCGAGATATGGGAGTTTGAAGCCAAGAAATGGTTGAGAAGGCAAAACATTTTTCGCAATTCTGCTGCTCCAAACGCTTAACCAGAATGGCCTAGGGAAAAAATACACATACCGTTGTAATCGGGCGAGTTTCTACTTTCAGATGCAGTAAGAATTTTTGGGTTAGGTCAATCCGTTCGCGAGATCTGGGAGTTTGAAGCCAAGAAATGTTTGAGAAGGCAAAAAATTTTTCGCAATTCTGCTGCTCCAAACGCTTAACCAGAATGGCCTAGGGAAAAAATACACATACCGTTGTAATCGGGCGAGTTTCTACTTTCAGATGCAACAGGAATTTTTGGGTTAGGTCAATCCGTTCGCGAGGTATGGGTGTTTGAAGCCAAGAAATGGTTGAGAAGGCAACAAATTTTTCGCAATTCTGCTGCTCCAAACGCTTAACCAGAATGGCCTACGGAAAAAATTCACATACCGTTGTAATCGGGCGAGTTTCTACTCTCAGATGCAACAGGAATTTTTGGCTTAGGTCAATCCGTTCGCGAGATATGGGAGTTTGAATCTAAAAAATAGTTGAGAAGACAACAAATTTTTCGCACTTCTGCTGCTCCGAACGCTTAACCAGAATGGCCTAGGGAAAAAATACACATACCGTTGTAATCGGGCGAGTTTCTACTTTCAGATGCAACAGGAATTTTTGGGTTAGGTCAATCCGTTCACGAGATATGGGAGTTTGAAGCCAAGAAATGGTTGAGAAGGCAAAAAATTTTTCGCAATTCTGCTGCTCCAAACGCTTAACCAGAATGGAGTAGGGAAAAAATACACGTACCGCTGTAATCGGGCGAGTTTCTACTTTCAGATGCAATAGGAATTTTTGGGTTAGGTCAATCCGTTCGCGAGATATGGGAGTTTGAAGCCAAGAAATGGTTGGGAAGGCAAAAAATTTTTCGCAATTCTGCTGCTCCTAACGCTTAACCAGAATGGCCTAGGGAAAAAATACACACACCGTTGTAATCGGGCGAGTTTCTACTTTCAGATGCAACAGGAATTTTTGGGTTAGGTCAATCCGTTCGCGAGATATGGGAGTTTGAAGCCAAGAAATGGTTGAGAAGGCAACAAATTTTTCGCAATTCTCCTGCTCCAAACGCTTAACCAGAATGGCCTAGGGAAAAAATTCACGTACCGTTGTAATCGGGCGAGTTTCTACTCTCAGATGCAACAGGAATTTTTGGCTTAGGTCAATCCGTTCGCGAGATATGGGAGTTTGAATCTAAAAAATAGTTGAGAAGACAACAAATTTTTCGCACTTCTGCTGCTCCAAACGCTTAACCAGAATGGCCTAGGGAAAAAATACACATACCGTTGTAATCGGGCGAGTTTCTACTTTCAGATGCAATAGGAATTTTTGGGTTAGGTCAATCCGTTCGCGAGATATGGTGGTTTGAAGCCAAGAAATGGTTGAGAAGGCAAAATATTTTTCGCAATTCTGCTGCTCCAAACGTTTAACCAGAATGGCCCAGGGAAAAAATACACATACCGTTGTAATCGGGCGAGTTTCTACTTTCAGATGCAACAGGAATTTTTGGGTTAGGTCAATCCGTTCGCGAGATATGGGAGTTTGAAGCCAAGAAATGGTTGAGAAGGCAAAAAATTTTTCGCAATTCTGCTGCTCCTAACGCTTAACCAGAATGGCCTAGGGAAAAAATACACATACCGTTGTAATCGGGCGAGTTTCTACTTTCAGATGCAGTAAGAATTTTTGGGTTAGGTCAATCCGTTCGCGAGATCTGGGAGTTTGAAGCCAAGAAATGGTTGAGAAGGCAAAAAATTTTTCGCAATTCTGCTGCTCCAAACGCTTAACCAGAATGGCCTAGGGAAAAAATACACATACCGTTGTAATCGGGCGAGTTTCTACTTTCAGATGCAACAGGAATTTTTGGGTTAGGTCAATCCGTTCGCGAGATATGAGAGTTTGAAGCCAAGAAATGGTTGAGAAGGCAAAAAATTTTTCGCAATTCTGCTGCTCCTAACGCTTAACCAGAATGGCCTAGGGAAAAAATTCACATACCGTTGTAATCGGGCGAGTTTCTACTTTCAGATGCAACAGGAATTTTTGGCTTAGGTCAATCCGTTCGCGAGATATGGGAGTTTGAATCTAAAAAATAGTTGAGAAGACAACAAATTTTTCGCACCTCTGCTGCTCCAAACGCTTAACCAGAATGGCCTAGGGAAAAAATACACATACCGTTGCAATCGGGCGAGTTTCTACTTTCAGATGCAATAGGAATTTTTGGGTTAGGTCAATCCGTTCGCGAGATATGGGAGTTTGAAGCCAAGAAATGGTTGGGAAGGCAAAAAATTTTTCGCAATTCTGCTGCTCCAAACGCTTAACCAGAATGGGCTAGGGAAAAAATACGCACACCGTTGTAATCGGGCGAGTATCTACTTTCAGATGCAATAGGAATTTTTGGGTTAGGTCAATCCGTTCGCGAGATATGGGAGTTTGAAGCCAAGAAATGGTTGAGAAGGCAAAACATTTTTCGCAATTCTGCTGCTCCAAACGCTTAACCAGAATGGCCTAGGGAAAAAATACACATACCGTTGTAATCGGGCGAGTTTCTACTTTCAGATGCAGTAAGAATTTTTGGGTTAGGTCAATCCGTTCGCGAGATCTGGGAGTTTGAAGCCAAGAAATGGTTGAGAAGGCAAAAAATTTTTCGCAATTCTGCTGCTCCAAACGCTTAACCAGAATGGCCTAGGGAAAAAATACACATACCGTTGTAATCGGGCGAGTTTCTACTTTCAGATGCAACAGGAATTTTTGGGTTAGGTCAATCCGTTCGCGAGGTATGGGTGTTTGAAGCCAAGAAATGGTTGTGAAGGCAACAAATTTTTCGCAATTCTGCTGCTCCAAACGCTTAACCAGAATGGCCTAGGGAAAAAATTCACATACCGTTGTAATCGGGCGAGTTTCTACTCTCAGATGCAACAGGAATTTTTGGCTTAGGTCAATCCGTTCGCGAGATATGGGAGTTTGAATCTAAAAAATAGTTGAGAAGACAACAAATTTTTCGCACTTCTGCTGCTCCGAACGCTTAACCAGAATGGCCTAGGGAAAAAATACACATACCGTTGTAATCGGGCGAGTTTCTACTTTCAGATGCAATAGGAATTTTTGGGTTAGGTCAATCCGTTCGCGAGATGTGGTGGTTTGAAGCCAAGAAATGGTTGAGAAGGCAAAATATTTTTCGCAATTCTGCTGCTCCAAACGTTTAACCAGAATGGCCCAGGGAAAAAATACACATACCGTTGTAATCGGGCGAGTTTCTACTTTCAGATGCAACAGGAATTTTTGGGTTAGGTCAATCCGTTCGCGAGATATGGGAGTTTGAATCTAAAAAATAGTTGAGAGGACAACAAATTTTTCGCACTTCTGCTGCTCCAAACGCTTAACCAGAATGGCCTAGGGGAAAAATACACATACCGTTGCAATCGGGCGAGTTTCTACTTTCAGATGCAATAGGAATTTTTGGGTTAGGTCAATCCGTTCGCGAGATATGGGAGTTTGAAGCCAAGAAATGGTTCGGAAGGCAAAAAATTTTTCGCAATTCTGCTGCTCCAAACGCTTAACCAGAATGGGCTAGGGAAAAAATACGCACACCGTTGTAATCGGGCGAGTATCTACTTTCAGATACAATAGGAATTTTTGGGTTAGGTCAATCCGTTCGCGAGATATGGGAGTTTGAAGCCAAGAAATGGTTGAGAAGGCAAAACATTTTTCGCAATTCTGCTGCTCCAAACGCTTAACCAGAATGGCCTAGGGAAAAAATACACATACCGTTGTAATCGGGCGAGTTTCTACTTTCAGATGCAGTAAGAATTTTTGGGTTAGGTCAATCCGTTCGCGAGATCTGGGAGTTTGAAGCCAAGAAATGGTTGAGAAGGCAAAAAATTTTTCGCAATTCTGCTGCTCCAAACGCTTAACCAGAATGGCCTAGGGAAAAAATACACATACCGTTGTAATCGGGCGAGTTTCTACTTTCAGATGCAACAGGAATTTTTGGGTTAGGTCAATCCGTTCGCGAGGTATGGGTGTTTGAAGCCAAGAAATGGTTGAGAAGGCAACAAATTTTTCGCAATTCTGCTGCTCCAAACGCTTAACCAGAATGGCCTACGGAAAAAATTCACATACCGTTGTAATCGGGCGAGTTTCTACTCTCAGATGCAACAGGAATTTTTGGCTTAGGTCAATCCGTTCGCGAGATATGGGAGTTTGAATCTAAAAAATAGTTGAGAAGACAACAAATTTTTCGCACTTCTGCTGCTCCGAACGCTTAACCAGAATGGCCTAGGGAAAAAATACACATACCGTTGTAATCGGGCGAGTTTCTACTTTCAGATGCAACAGGAATTTTTGGGTTAGGTCAATCCGTTCACGAGATATGGGAGTTTGAAGCCAAGAAATGGTTGAGAAGGCAAAAAATTTTTCGCAATTCTGCTGCTCCAAACGCTTAACCAGAATGGAGTAGGGAAAAAATACACGTACCGCTGTAATCGGGCGAGTTTCTACTTTCAGATGCAATAGGAATTTTTGGGTTAGGTCAATCCGTTCGCGAGATATGGGAGTTTGAAGCCAAGAAATGGTTGGGAAGGCAAAAAATTTTTCGCAATTCTGCTGCTCCTAACGCTTAACCAGAATGGCCTAGGGAAAAAATACACACACCGTTGTAATCGGGCGAGTTTCTACTTTCAGATGCAACAGGAATTTTTGGGTTAGGTCAATCCGTTCGCGAGATATGGGAGTTTGAAGCCAAGAAATGGTTGAGAAGGCAACAAATTTTTCGCAATTCTCCTGCTCCAAACGCTTAACCAGAATGGCCTAGGGAAAAAATTCACGTACCGTTGTAATCGGGCGAGTTTCTACTCTCAGATGCAACAGGAATTTTTGGCTTAGGTCAATCCGTTCGCGAGATATGGGAGTTTGAATCTAAAAAATAGTTGAGAAGACAACAAATTTTTCGCACTTCTGCTGCTCCAAACGCTTAACCAGAATGGCCTAGGGAAAAAATACACATACCGTTGTAATCGGGCGAGTTTCTACTTTCAGATGCAATAGGAATTTTTGGGTTAGGTCAATCCGTTCGCGAGATATGGTGGTTTGAAGCCAAGAAATGGTTGAGAAGGCAAAATATTTTTCGCAATTCTGCTGCTCCAAACGTTTAACCAGAATGGCCCAGGGAAAAAATACACATACCGTTGTAATCGGGCGAGTTTCTACTTTCAGATGCAACAGGAATTTTTGGGTTAGGTCAATCCGTTCGCGAGATATGGGAGTTTGAAGCCAAGAAATGGTTGAGAAGGCAAAAAATTTTTCGCAATTCTGCTGCTCCTAACGCTTAACCAGAATGGCCTAGGGAAAAAATTCACATACCGTTGTAATCGGGCGAGTTTCTACTTTCAGATGCAACAGGAATTTTTGGGTTAGGTCAATCCGTTCGCGAGATATGGGAGTTTGAATCTAAAAAATAGTTGAGAAGACAACAAATTTTTCGCACTTCTGCTGCTCCAAACGCTTAACCAGAATGGCCTAGGGAAAAAATACAAATACCGTTGTAATCGGGCGAGTTTCTACTTTCAGATGCAATAGGAATTTTTGGGTTAGGTCAATCCGTTCGCGAGATATGGTGGTTTGAAGCCAAGAAATGGTTGAGAAGGCAAAATATTTTTCGCAATTCTGCTGCTCCAAACGTTTAACCAGAATGGCCCAGGGAAAAAATACACATACCGTTGTAATCGGGCGAGTTTCTACTTTCAGATGCAACAGGAGTTTTTGGGTTAGGTCAATCCGTTCGCGAGATATGGGAGTTTGAAGCCAAGAAATGGTTGAGAAGGCAAAAAATTTTTCGCAATTCTGCTGCTCCTAACGTTTAACCAGAATGGCCCAGGGAAAAAATACACATACCGTTGTAATCGGGCGAGTTTCTACTTTCAGATGCAACAGGAATTTTTGGGTTAGGTCAATCCGTTCGCGAGATATGGGAGTTTGAAGCCAAGAAATGGTTGAGAAGGCAAAAAATTTTTCGCAATTCTGCTGCTCCTAACGCTTAACCAGAATGGCCTAGGGAAAAAATTCACATACCGTTGTAGTCGGGCGAGTTTCTACTTTCAGATGTAACAGGAATTTTTGGCTTAGGTCAATCCGTTCGCGAGATATGGGAGTTTGAATCTAAAAAATAGTTGAGAAGACAACAAATTTTTCGCACATCTGCTGCTCCAAACGCTTAACCAGAATGGCCTAGGGAAAAAATACACATACCGTTGCAATCGGGCGAGTTTCTACTTTCAGATGCAATAGGAATTTTTGGGTTAGGTCAATCCGTTCGCGAGATATGGGAGTTTGAAGCCAAGAAATGGTTGGGAAGGCAAAAAATTTTTCGCAATTCTGCTGCTCCTAACGCTTAACCAGAATGGCCTAGGGAAAAAATTCACATACCGTTGTAATCGGGCGAGTTTCTACTTTCAGATGCAACAGGAATTTTTGGGATAGCTCAATCCGTTCGCGAGATATGGGAGTTTGAAGCTAAAAAATAGTTGAGACGACAACAAATTTTTCGCACTTCTGCTGCTCCAAACGCTTAACCAGAATGGCCTAGGGAAAAAATTCACATACCGTTGTAATCGGGCGAGTTTCTACTTTCAGATGCAACAGGAATTTTTGGGATAGCTCAATCCGTTCGCGAGATATGGGAGTTTGAAGCTAAAAAATAGTTGAGACGACAACAAATTTTTCGCACTTCTGCTGCTCCAAACGCTTAACCAGAATGGCCCAGGGAAAAAATACACATACCGTTGTTATCGAGCGAGTTTCTACTTTCAGATGCAATAGGAATTTTTGGGTTAGGTCAATCGGCTCGCGAGATATGGTGGTTTGAAGCCAAGAAATGGTTGAGAAGGCAAAATATTTTTCGCAATTCTGCTGCTCCAAACGTTTAACCAGAATGGCCCAGGGAAAAAATACATATACCGTTGTAATCGGGCGAGTTTCTACTTTCAGATGCAACAGGAATTTTTGGGTTAGGTCAATCTGTTCGCGAGATATGGGAGTTTGAAGCCAAGAAATGGTTGAGAAGGCAAAAAATTTTTCGCAATTCTGCTGCTCCTAACGTTTAACCAGAATGGCCCAGGGAAAAAATACACATACCGTTGTAATCGGGCGAGTTTCTACTTTCAGACGCAACAGGAATTTTGGGGTTAGGTCAATCCGTTCGCGAGATATGGGAGTTTGAAGCCAAGAAATGGTTGAGAAGGCAACCAATATTTCGCAATTCTGCTGCTCCAAACGCTTAACCAGAATGGCCTAGGGAAAAAATTCACATACCGTTGTAATCGGGCGAGTTTCTACTTTCAGATGCAACAGGAATTTTTGGCTTAGGTCAATCCGTTCGCGAGATATGGGAGTTTGAATCTAAAAAATAGTTGAGAAGACAACAAATTTTTCGCACATCTGCTGCTCCAAACGCTTAACCAGAATGGCCTAGGGAAAAAATACACATACCGTTGTAATCGGGCGAGTTTCTACTTTCAGATGCAACAGGAATTTTTGGGTTAGGTCAATCCGTTCGCGAGATATGGGAGTTTGAATCTAAAAAATAGTTGAGAGGACAACAAATTTTTCGCACTTCTGCTGCTCCAAACGCTTAACCAGAATGGCCTAGGGAAAAAATACACATACCGTTGCAATCGGGCGAGTTTCTACTTTCAGATGCAATAGGAATTTTTGGGTTAGGTCAATCCGTTCGCGAGATATGGGAGTTTGAAGCCAAGAAATGGTTCGTAAGGCAAAAAATTTTTCGCAATTCTGCTGCTCCAAACGCTTAACCAGAATGGGCTAGGGAAAAAATACGCACACCGTTGTAATCGGGCGAGTATCTACTTTCAGATACAATAGGAATTTTTGGGTTAGGTCAATCCGTTCGCGAGATATGGGAGTTTGAAGCCAAGAAATGGTTGAGAAGGCAAAACATTTTTCGCAATTCTGCTGCTCCAAACGCTTAACCAGAATGGCCTAGGGAAAAAATACACATACCGTTGTAATCGGGCGAGTTTCTACTTTCAGATGCAGTAAGAATTTTTGGGTTAGGTCAATCCGTTCGCGAGATCTGGGAGTTTGAAGCCAAGAAATGGTTGAGAAGGCAAAAAATTTTTCGCAATTCTGCTGCTCCAAACGCTTAACCAGAATGGCCTAGGGAAAAAATACACATACCGTTGTAATCGGGCGAGTTTCTACTTTCAGATGCAACAGGAATTTTTGGGTTAGGTCAATCCGTTCGCGAGGTATGGGTGTTTGAAGCCAAGAAATGGTTGAGAAGGCAACAAATTTTTCGCAATTCTGCTGCTCCAAACGCTTAACCAGAATGGCCTACGGAAAAAATTCACATACCGTTGTAATCGGGCGAGTTTCTACTCTCAGATGCAACAGGAATTTTTGGCTTAGGTCAATCCGTTCGCGAGATATGGGAGTTTGAATCTAAAAAATAGTTGAGAAGACAACAAATTTTTCGCACTTCTGCTGCTCCGAACGCTTAACCAGAATGGCCTAGGGAAAAAATACACATACCGTTGTAATCGGGCGAGTTTCTACTTTCAGATGCAACAGGAATTTTTGGGTTAGGTCAATCCGTTCACGAGATATGGGAGTTTGAAGCCAAGAAATGGTTGAGAAGGCAAAAAATTTTTCGCAATTCTGCTGCTCCAAACGCTTAACCAGAATGGAGTAGGGAAAAAATACACGTACCGCTGTAATCGGGCGAGTTTCTACTTTCAGATGCAATAGGAATTTTTGGGTTAGGTCAATCCGTTCGCGAGATATGGGAGTTTGAAGCCAAGAAATGGTTGGGAAGGCAAAAAATTTTTCGCAATTCTGCTGCTCCTAACGCTTAACCAGAATGGCCTAGGGAAAAAATACACACACCGTTGTAATCGGGCGAGTTTCTACTTTCAGATGCAATAGGAATTTTTGGGTTAGGTCAATCCGTTCGCGAGATATGGGAGTTTGAAGCCAAGAAATGGTTGAGAAGGCAAAACATTTTTCGCAATTCTGCTGCTCCAAACGCTTAACCAGAATGGTCTAGGGAAAAAATACACATACCGTTGTAATCGGGCGAGTTTCTACTTTCAGATGCAACAGGAATTTTTGGGTTAGGTCAATCCGTTCGCGAGATATGGGAGTTTGAAGCCAAAAAATGGTTGAGAAGGCAACAAATTTTTCGCAATTCTCCTGCTCCAAACGCTTAACCAGAATGGCCTAGGGAAAAAATTCACGTACCGTTGTAATCGGGCGAGTTTCTACTCTCAGATGCAACAGGAATTTTTGGCTTAGGTCAATCCGTTCGCGAGATATGGGAGTTTGAATCTAAAAAATAGTTGAGAAGACAACAAATTTTTCGCACTTCTGCTGCTCCAAACGCTTAACCAGAATGGCCTAGGGAAAAAATACACATACCGTTGTAATCGGGCGAGTTTCTACTTTCAGATGCAATAGGAATTTTTGGGTTAGGTCAATCCGTTCGCGAGATATGGTGGTTTGAAGCCAAGAAATGGTTGAGAAGGCAAAATATTTTTCGCAATTCTGCTGCTCCAAACGTTTAACCAGAATGGCCCAGGGAAAAAATACACATACCGTTGTAATCGGGCGAGTTTCTACTTTCAGATGCAACAGGAATTTTTGGGTTAGGTCAATCCGTTCGCGAGATATGGGAGTTTGAAGCCAAGAAATGGTTGAGAAGGCAAAAAATTTTTCGCAATTCTGCTGCTCCTAACGCTTAACCAGAATGGCCTAGGGAAAAAATTCACATACCGTTGTAATCGGGCGAGTTTCTACTTTCAGATGCAACAGGAATTTTTGGGTTAGGTCAATCCGTTCGCGAGATATGGGAGTTTGAATCTAAAAAATAGTTGAGAAGACAACAAATTTTTCGCACTTCTGCTGCTCCAAACGCTTAACCAGAATGGCCTAGGGAAAAAATACAAATACCGTTGTAATCGGGCGAGTTTCTACTTTCAGATGCAATAGGAATTTTTGGGTTAGGTCAATCCGTTCGCGAGATATGGTGGTTTGAAGCCAAGAAATGGTTGAGAAGGCAAAATATTTTTCGCAATTCTGCTGCTCCAAACGTTTAACCAGAATGGCCCAGGGAAAAAATACACATACCGTTGTAATCGGGCGAGTTTCTACTTTCAGATGCAACAGGAGTTTTTGGGTTAGGTCAATCCGTTCGCGAGATATGGGAGTTTGAAGCCAAGAAATGGTTGAGAAGGCAAAAAATTTTTCGCAATTCTGCTGCTCCTAACGTTTAACCAGAATGGCCCAGGGAAAAAATACACATACCGTTGTAATCGGGCGAGTTTCTACTTTCAGATGCAACAGGAATTTTTGGGTTAGGTCAATCCGTTCGCGAGATATGGGAGTTTGAAGCCAAGAAATGGTTGAGAAGGCAAAAAATTTTTCGCAATTCTGCTGCTCCTAACGCTTAACCAGAATGGCCTAGGGAAAAAATTCACATACCGTTGTAGTCGGGCGAGTTTCTACTTTCAGATGTAACAGGAATTTTTGGCTTAGGTCAATCCGTTCGCGAGATATGGGAGTTTGAATCTAAAAAATAGTTGAGAAGACAACAAATTTTTCGCACATCTGCTGCTCCAAACGCTTAACCAGAATGGCCTAGGGAAAAAATACACATACCGTTGCAATCGGGCGAGTTTCTACTTTCAGATGCAATAGGAATTTTTGGGTTAGGTCAATCCGTTCGCGAGATATGGGAGTTTGAAGCCAAGAAATGGTTGGGAAGGCAAAAAATTTTTCGCAATTCTGCTGCTCCTAACGCTTAACCAGAATGGCCTAGGGAAAAAATTCACATACCGTTGTAATCGGGCGAGTTTCTACTTTCAGATGCAACAGGAATTTTTGGGATAGCTCAATCCGTTCGCGAGATATGGGAGTTTGAAGCTAAAAAATAGTTGAGACGACAACAAATTTTTCGCACTTCTGCTGCTCCAAACGCTTAACCAGAATGGCCTAGGGAAAAAATTCACATACCGTTGTAATCGGGCGAGTTTCTACTTTCAGATGCAACAGGAATTTTTGGGATAGCTCAATCCGTTCGCGAGATATGGGAGTTTGAAGCTAAAAAATAGTTGAGACGACAACAAATTTTTCGCACTTCTGCTGCTCCAAACGCTTAACCAGAATGGCCCAGGGAAAAAATACACATACCGTTGTTATCGGGCGAGTTTCTACTTTCAGATGCAATAGGAATTTTTGGGTTAGGTCAATCGGCTCGCGAGATATGGTGGTTTGAAGCCAAGAAATGGTTGAGAAGGCAAAATATTTTTCGCAATTCTGCTGCTCCAAACGTTTAACCAGAATGGCCCAGGGAAAAAATACATATACCGTTGTAATATGGCGAGTTTCTACTTTCACATGCAACAGGAATTTTTGGGTTAGGTCAATCTGTTCGCGAGATATGGGAGTTTGAAGCCAAGAAATGGTTGAGAAGGCAAAAAATTTTTCGCAATTCTGCTGCTCCTAACGTTTAACCAGAATGGCCCAGGGAAAAAATACACATACCGTTGTAATCGGGCGAGTTTCTACTTTCAGACGCAACAGGAATTTTGGGGTTAGGTCAATCCGTTCGCGAGATATGGGAGTTTGAAGCCAAGAAATGGTTGAGAAGGCAACCAATATTTCGCAATTCTGCTGCTCCAAACGCTTAACCAGAATGGCCTAGGGAAAAAATTCACATACCGTTGTAATCGGGCGAGTTTCTACTTTCAGATGCAACAGGAATTTTTGGCTTAGGTCAATCCGTTCGCGAGATATGGGAGTTTGAATCTAAAAAATAGTTGAGAAGACAACAAATTTTTCGCACTTCTGCTGCTCCAAACGCTTAACCAGAATTGCCTAGTGAAAAAATACACATACCGTTGTAATCGGGCGAGTTTCTACTTTCAGATGCAATAGGAATTTTTGGGTTAGGTCAATCGGCTCGCGAGATATGGTGGTTTGAAGCCAAGAAATGGTTGAGAAGGCAAAATATTTTTCGCAATTCTGCTGCTCCAAACGTTTAACCAGAATGGCCCAGGGAAAAAATACACACACCGTTGTAATCGGGCGAGTTTCTACTTTCAGATGCAATAGGAATTTTTGGGTTAGGTCAATCCGTTCGCGAGATATGGGAGTTTGAAGCCAAGAAATGGTTGAGGAGGCAAAAAATTTTTCGCAATTCTGCTGCTCCTAACGCTTAACCAGAATGGTCAAGGGAAAAACCACGCATACCGTTGTAATCGGGCGAGTTTCTACTTTCAGACGCAACAGGAATTTTTGGGTTAGGTCAATCCGTTCACGAGATATGGGAGTTTGAAGCCAAGAAATGGTTGAGAAGGCAAAAAATTTTTCGCAATTCTGCTGCTCCAAACGCTTAACCAGAATGGAGTAGGGAAAAAATACACGTACCGCTGTAATCGGGCGAGTTTCTACTTTCAGATGCAATAGGAATTTTTGGGTTAGGTCAATCCGTTCGCGAGATATGGGAGTTTGAAGCCAAGAAATGGTTGGGTAGGCAAAAAATTTTTCGCAATTCTGCTGCTCCAAACGCTTAACCAGAATGGGCTAGGGAAAAAATACACACACCGTTGTAATCGGGCGAGTTTCTACTTTCAGATGCAATAGGAATTTTTGGGTTAGGTCAATCCGTTCGCGAGATATGGGAGTTTGAAGCCAAGAAATGGTTGAGAAGGCAAAACATTTTTCGCAATTCTGCTGCTCCAAACGCTTAACCAGAATGGCCTAGGGAAAAAATACACATACCGTTGTAATCGGGCGAGTTTCTACTTTCAGATGCAGTAAGAATTTTTGGGTTAGGTCAATCCGTTCGCGAGATCTGGGAGTTTGAAGCCAAGAAATGGTTGAGAAGGCAAAAAATTTTTCGCAATTCTGCTGCTCCAAACGCTTAACCAGAATGGCCTAGGGAAAAAATACACATACCGTTGTAATCGGGCGAGTTTCTACTTTCAGATGCAACAGGAATTTTTGGGTTAGGTCAATCCGTTCGCGAGATATGGGAGTTTGAAGCCAAGAAATGGTTGAGAAGGCAAAAAATTTTTCGCAATTCGGCAGCTCCAAACGCTTAACCAGAATGGGCTAGGGAAAAAATACGCACACCGTTGTAATCGGGCGATTTTCTACTTTCAGATGCAACAGGAATTTTTGGGTTAGGTCAATCCGTTCGCGAGATATGGGAGTTTGAAGCCAAGAAATGGTTGAGAAGGCAACAAATTTTTCGCAATTCTCCTGCTCCAAACGCTTAACCAGAATGGCCTAGGGAAAAAATTCACGTACCGTTGTAATCGGGCGAGTTTCTACTCTCAGATGCAACAGGAATTTTTGGCTTAGGTCAATCCGTTCGCGAGATATGGGAGTTTGAATCTAAAAAATAGTTGAGAAGAGAACAAATTTTTCGCACTTCTGCTGCTCCAAACGCTTAACCAGAATGGCCTAGGGAAAAAATACACATACCGTTGTAATCGGGCGAGTTTCTACTTTCAGATGCAATAGGAATTTTTGGGTTAGGTCAATCCGTTCGCGAGATATGGTGGTTTGAAGCCAAGAAATGGTTGAGAAGGCAAAATATTTTTCGCAATTCTGCTGCTCCAAACGTTTAACCAGAATGGCCCAGGGAAAAAATACACATACCGTTGTAATCGGGCGAGTTTCTACTTTCAGATGCAACAGGATATTTGGGTTAGGTCAATCCGTTCGCGAGATATGGGAGTTTGAAGCCAAGAAATGGTTGAGAAGGCAAAAAATTTTTCGCAATTCTGCTGCTCCAAACGCTTAACCAGAATGGCCTAGGGAAAAAATACACATACCGTTGTAATCGGGCGAGTTTCTACTTTCAGATGCAGTAAGAATTTTTGGGTTAGGTCAATCCGTTCGCGAGATCTGGGAGTTTGAAGCCAAGAAATGGTTGAGAAGGCAAAATATTTTTCGCAATTCTGCTGCTCCAAACGTTTAACCAGAATGGCCCAGGGAAAAAATACACATACCGTTGTAATCGGGCGAGTTTCTACTTTCAGATGCAACAGGAATTTTTGGGTTAGGTCAATCCGTTCGCGAGATATGGGAGTTTGAAGCCAAGAAATGGTTGAGAAGGCAAAAAATTTTTCGCAATGCTGCTGCTCCTAACGCTTAACCAGAATGGCCTAGGGAAAAAATTCACATACCGTTGTAATCGGGCGAGTTTCTACTTTCAGATGCAACAGGAATTTTTGGCTTAGGTCAATCCGTTCGCGAGATATGGGAGTTTGAAGCTAAAAAATAGTTGAGAAGACAACAAATTTTTCGCACTTCTGCTGCTCCAAACGCTTAACCAGAATGGCCTAGGGAAAAAATACACATACCGTTGTTATCGGGCGAGTTTCTACTTTCAGATGCAATAGGAATTTTTGGGTTAGGTCAATCGGCTCGCGAGATATGGTGGTTTGAAGCCAAGAAATGGTTGAGAAGGCAAAATATTTTTCGCAATTCTGCTGCTCCAAACGTTTAACCAGAATGGCCCAGGGAAAAAATACACATACCGTTGTAATCGGGCGAGTTTCTACTTTCAGATGCAACAGGAATTTTTGGGTTAGGTCAATCCGTTCGCGAGATATGGGAGTTTGAAGCCAAGAAATGGTTGAGAAGGCAAAAAATTTTTCGCAATTCTGCTGCTCCAAACGCTTAACCAGAATGGGCTAGGGATAAAATACGCACACCGTTGTAATCGGGCGAGTATCTACTTTCAGATGCAATAGGAATTTTTGGGTTAGGTCAATCCGTTCGCGAGATATGGGAGTTTGAAGCCAAGAAATGGTTGAGAAGGCAAAAAATTTTTCGCAATTCTGCTGCTCCTAACGCTTAACCAGAATGGCCTAGGGAAACAATACACATACCGTTGTAATCGGGCGAATTTCTACTTTCAGATGCAACAGGAATTTTTGGGTTAGGTCAATCCGTTCGCGAGATATGGGAGTTTGAAGCCAAGAAATGGTTGGGAAGGCAAAAAATTTTTCGCAATTCTGCTGCTCCAAACGCTTAACCAGAATGGGCTAGGGAAAAAATACGCACACCGTTGTAATCGGGCGAGTATCTACTTTCAGATGCAATAGGAATTTTTGGGTTAGGTCAATCCGTTCGCGAGATATGGGAGTTTGAAGCCAAGAAATGGTTGAGAAGGCAAAACATTTTTCGCAATTCTGCTGCTCCAAACGCTTAACCAGAATGGCCTAGGGAAAAAATACACATACCGTTGTAATCGGGCGAGTTTCTACTTTCAGATGCGGTAAGAATTTTTGGGTTAGGTCAATCCGTTCGCGAGATCTGGGAGTTTGAAGCCAAGAAATGGTTGAGAAGGCAAAAAATTTTTCGCAATGCTGCTGCTCCTAACGCTTAACCAGAATGGCCTAGGGAAAAAATTCACATACCGTTGTAATCGGGCGAGTTTCTACTTTCAGATGCAACAGGAATTTTTGGGATAGGTCAATCCGTTCGCGAGATATGGGAGTTTGAAGCTAAAAAATAGTTGAGAAGACAACAAATTTTTCGCACTTCTGCTGCTCCAAACGCTTAACCAGAATGGCCTAGGGAAAAAATACACATACCGTTGTTATCGGGCGAGTTTCTACTTTCAGATGCAATAGGAATTTTTGGGTTAGGTCAATCGGCTCGCGAGATATGGTGGTTTGAAGCCAAGAAATGGTTGAGAAGGCAAAATATTTTTCGCAATTCTGCTGCTCCAAACGTTTAACCAGAATGGCCCAGGGAAAAAATACACATACCGTTGTAATCGGGCGAGTTTCTACTTTCAGATGCAACAGGAATTTTTGGGTTAGGTCAATCCGTTCGCGAGATATGGGAGTTTGAAGCCAAGAAATGGTTGAGAAGGCAAAAAATTTTTCGCAATTCTGCTGCTCCAAACGCTTAACCAGAATGGGCTAGGGATAAAATACGCACACCGTTGTAATCGGGCGAGTATCTACTTTCAGATGCAATAGGAATTTTTGGGTTAGGTCAATCCGTTCGCGAGATATGGGAGTTTGAAGCCAAGAAATGGTTGAGAAGGCAAAAAATTTTTCGCAATTCTGCTGCTCCAAACGCTTAACCAGAATGGCCTAGGGAAAAAATACACATACCGTTGTAATCGGGCGAGTTTCTACTTTCAGATGCAGTAAGAATTTTTGGGTTAGGTCAATCCGTTCGCGAGATCTGGGAGTTTGAAGCCAAGAAATGGTTGAGAAGGCAAAAAATTTTTCGCAATTCTGCTGCTCCAAACGCTTAACCAGAATGGCCTAGGGAAAAAATACACATACCGTTGTAATCGGGCGAGTTTCTACTTTCAGATGCAACAGGAATTTTTGGGTTAGGTCAATCCGTTCGCGAGATATGGGAGTTTGAAGCCAAGAAATGGTTGAGAAGGCAAAAAATTTTTCGCAATTCGGCAGCTCCAAACGCTTAACCAGAATGGGCTAGGGAAAAAATACGCACACCGTTGTAATCGGGCGATTTTCTACTTTCAGATGCAACAGGAATTTTTGGGTTAGGTCAATCCGTTCGCGAGATATGGGAGTTTGAAGCCAAGAAATGGTTGAGAAGGCAACAAATTTTTCGCAATTCTCCTGCTCCAAACGCTTAACCAGAATGGCCTAGGGAAAAAATTCACGTACCGTTGTAATCGGGCGAGTTTCTACTCTCAGATGCAACAGGAATTTTTGGCTTAGGTCAATCCGTTCGCGAGATATGGGAGTTTGAATCTAAAAAATAGTTGAGAAGAGAACAAATTTTTCGCACTTCTGCTGCTCCAAACGCTTAACCAGAATGGCCTAGGGAAAAAATACACATACCGTTGTAATCGGGCGAGTTTCTACTTTCAGATGCAATAGGAATTTTTGGGTTAGGTCAATCCGTTCGCGAGATATGGTGGTTTGAAGCCAAGAAATGGTTGAGAAGGCAAAATATTTTTCGCAATTCTGCTGCTCCAAACGTTTAACCAGAATGGCCCAGGGAAAAAATACACATACCGTTGTAATCGGGCGAGTTTCTACTTTCAGATGCAACAGGATATTTGGGTTAGGTCAATCCGTTCGCGAGATATGGGAGTTTGAAGCCAAGAAATGGTTGAGAAGGCAAAAAATTTTTCGCAATTCTGCTGCTCCAAACGCTTAACCAGAATGGCCTAGGGAAAAAATACACATACCGTTGTAATCGGGCGAGTTTCTACTTTCAGATGCAGTAAGAATTTTTGGGTTAGGTCAATCCGTTCGCGAGATCTGGGAGTTTGAAGCCAAGAAATGGTTGAGAAGGCAAAATATTTTTCGCAATTCTGCTGCTCCAAACGTTTAACCAGAATGGCCCAGGGAAAAAATACACATACCGTTGTAATCGGGCGAGTTTCTACTTTCAGATGCAACAGGAATTTTTGGGTTAGGTCAATCCGTTCGCGAGATATGGGAGTTTGAAGCCAAGAAATGGTTGAGAAGGCAAAAAATTTTTCGCAATGCTGCTGCTCCTAACGCTTAACCAGAATGGCCTAGGGAAAAAATTCACATACCGTTGTAATCGGGCGAGTTTCTACTTTCAGATGCAACAGGAATTTTTGGCTTAGGTCAATCCGTTCGCGAGATATGGGAGTTTGAAGCTAAAAAATAGTTGAGAAGACAACAAATTTTTCGCACTTCTGCTGCTCCAAACGCTTAACCAGAATGGCCTAGGGAAAAAATACACATACCGTTGTTATCGGGCGAGTTTCTACTTTCAGATGCAATAGGAATTTTTGGGTTAGGTCAATCGGCTCGCGAGATATGGTGGTTTGAAGCCAAGAAATGGTTGAGAAGGCAAAATATTTTTCGCAATTCTGCTGCTCCAAACGTTTAACCAGAATGGCCCAGGGAAAAAATACACATACCGTTGTAATCGGGCGAGTTTCTACTTTCAGATGCAACAGGAATTTTTGGGTTAGGTCAATCCGTTCGCGAGATATGGGAGTTTGAAGCCAAGAAATGGTTGAGAAGGCAAAAAATTTTTCGCAATTCTGCTGCTCCAAACGCTTAACCAGAATGGGCTAGGGATAAAATACGCACACCGTTGTAATCGGGCGAGTATCTACTTTCAGATGCAATAGGAATTTTTGGGTTAGGTCAATCCGTTCGCGAGATATGGGAGTTTGAAGCCAAGAAATGGTTGAGAAGGCAAAAAATTTTTCGCAATTCTGCTGCTCCTAACGCTTAACCAGAATGGCCTAGGGAAACAATACACATACCGTTGTAATCGGGCGAATTTCTACTTTCAGATGCAACAGGAATTTTTGGGTTAGGTCAATCCGTTCGCGAGATATGGGAGTTTGAAGCCAAGAAATGGTTGGGAAGGCAAAAAATTTTTCGCAATTCTGCTGCTCCAAACGCTTAACCAGAATGGGCTAGGGAAAAAATACGCACACCGTTGTAATCGGGCGAGTATCTACTTTCAGATGCAATAGGAATTTTTGGGTTAGGTCAATCCGTTCGCGAGATATGGGAGTTTGAAGCCAAGAAATGGTTGAGAAGGCAAAACATTTTTCGCAATTCTGCTGCTCCAAACGCTTAACCAGAATGGCCTAGGGAAAAAATACACATACCGTTGTAATCGGGCGAGTTTCTACTTTCAGATGCGGTAAGAATTTTTGGGTTAGGTCAATCCGTTCGCGAGATCTGGGAGTTTGAAGCCAAGAAATGGTTGAGAAGGCAAAAAATTTTTCGCAATGCTGCTGCTCCTAACGCTTAACCAGAATGGCCTAGGGAAAAAATTCACATACCGTTGTAATCGGGCGAGTTTCTACTTTCAGATGCAACAGGAATTTTTGGGATAGGTCAATCCGTTCGCGAGATATGGGAGTTTGAAGCTAAAAAATAGTTGAGAAGACAACAAATTTTTCGCACTTCTGCTGCTCCAAACGCTTAACCAGAATGGCCTAGGGAAAAAATACACATACCGTTGTTATCGGGCGAGTTTCTACTTTCAGATGCAATAGGAATTTTTGGGTTAGGTCAATCGGCTCGCGAGATATGGTGGTTTGAAGCCAAGAAATGGTTGAGAAGGCAAAATATTTTTCGCAATTCTGCTGCTCCAAACGTTTAACCAGAATGGCCCAGGGAAAAAATACACATACCGTTGTAATCGGGCGAGTTTCTACTTTCAGATGCAACAGGAATTTTTGGGTTAGGTCAATCCGTTCGCGAGATATGGGAGTTTGAAGCCAAGAAATGGTTGAGAAGGCAAAAAATTTTTCGCAATTCTGCTGCTCCAAACGCTTAACCAGAATGGGCTAGGGATAAAATACGCACACCGTTGTAATCGGGCGAGTATCTACTTTCAGATGCAATAGGAATTTTTGGGTTAGGTCAATCCGTTCGCGAGATATGGGAGTTTGAAGCCAAGAAATGGTTGAGAAGGCAAAAAATTTTTCGCAATTCTGCTGCTCCTAACGCTTAACCAGAATGGCCTAGGGAAACAATACACATACCGTTGTAATCGGGCGAATTTCTACTTTCAGATGCAACAGGAATTTTTGGGTTAGGTCAATCCGTTCGCGAGATATGGGAGTTTGAAGCCAAGAAATGGTTGGGAAGGCAAAAAATTTTTCGCAATTCTGCTGCTCCAAACGCTTAACCAGAATGGGCTAGGGAAAAAATACGCACACCGTTGTAATCGGGCGAGTATCTACTTTCAGATGCAATAGGAATTTTTGGGTTAGGTCAATCCGTTCGCGAGATATGGGAGTTTGAAGCCAAGAAATGGTTGAGAAGGCAAAACATTTTTCGCAATTCTGCTGCTCCAAACGCTTAACCAGAATGGCCTAGGGAAAAAATACACATACCGTTGTAATCGGGCGAGTTTCTACTTTCAGATGCGGTAAGAATTTTTGGGTTAGGTCAATCCGTTCGCGAGATCTGGGAGTTTGAAGCCAAGAAATGGTTGAGAAGGCAAAAAATTTTTCGCAATTCTGCTGCTCCAAACGCTTAACCAGAATGGCCTAGGGAAAAAATACACATACCGTTGTAATCGGGCGAGTTTCTACTTTCAGATGCAACAGGAATTTTTGGGTTAGGTCAATCCGTTCGCGAGGTATGGGTGTTTGAAGCCAAGAAATGGTTGAGAAGGCAACAAATTTTTCGCAATTCTGCTGCTCCAAACGCTTAACCAGAATGGCCTAGGGAAAAAATTCACATACCGTTGTAATCGGGCGAGTTTCTACTCTCAGATGCAACAGGAATTTTTGGCTTAGGTCAATCCGTTCGCGAGATATGGGAGTTTGAATCTAAAAAATAGTTGAGAAGACAACAAATTTTTCGCACTTCTGCTGCTCCAAACGCTTAACCAGAATGGCCTAGGGAAAAAATACAAATACCGTTGTAATCGGGCGAGTTTCTACTTTCAGATGCAATAGGAATTTTTGGGTTAGGTCAATCCATTCGCGAGATATGGTGGTTTGAAGCCAAGAAATGGTTGAGAAGGCAAAATATTTTTCGCAATTCTGCTGCTCCAAACGTTTAACCAGAATGGCCCAGGGAAAAAATACACATACCGTTGTAATCGGGCGAGTTTCTACTTTCAGATGCAACAGGAATTTTTGGGTTAGGTCAATCCGTTCGCGAGATATGGGAGTTTGAAGCCAAGAAATGGTTGAGAAGGCAAAAAATTTTTCGCAATTCTGCTGCTCCTAACGTTTAACCAGAATGGCCCAGGGAAAAAATACACATACCGTTGTAATCGGGCGAGTTTCTACTTTCAGATGCAACAGGAATTTTTGGGTTAGGTCAATCCGTTCGCGAGATATGGGAGTTTGAAGCTAAAAAATAGTTGAGACGACAACAAATTTTTCGCACTTCTGCTGCTCCAAACGCTTAACCAGAATGGCCTAGGGAAAAAATTCACATACCGTTGTAATCGGGCGAGTTTCTACTTTCAGATGCAACAGGAATTTTTGGGATAGCTCAATCCGTTCGCGAGATATGGGAGTTTGAAGCTAAAAAATAGTTGAGACGACAACAAATTTTTCGCACTTCTGCTGCTCCAAACGCTTAACCAGAATGGCCTAGGGAAAAAATACACATACCGTTGTTATCGGGCGAGTTTCTACTTTCAGATGCAATAGGAATTTTTGGGTTAGGTCAATCGGCTCGCGAGATATGGTGGTTTGAAGCCAAGAAATGGTTGAGAAGGCAAAATATTTTTCGCAATTCTGCTGCTCCAAACGTTTAACCAGAATGGCCCAGGGAAAAAATACATATACCGTTGTAATCGGGCGAGTTTCTACTTTCAGATGCAACAGGAATTTTTGGGTTAGGTCAATCTGTTCGCGAGATATGGGAGTTTGAAGCCAAGAAATGGTTGAGAAGGCAAAAAATTTTTCGCAATTCTGCTGCTCCTAACGTTTAACCAGAATGGCCCAGGGAAAAAATACACATACCGTTGTAATCGGGCGAGTTTCTACTTTCAGACGCAACAGGAATTTTGGGGTTAGGTCAATCCGTTCGCGAGATATGGGAGTTTGAAGCCAAGAAATGGTTGAGAAGGCAACCAATATTTCGCAATTCTGCTGCTCCAAACGCTTAACCAGAATGGCCTAGGGAAAAAATTCACATACCGTTGTAATCGGGCGAGTTTCTACTTTCAGATGCAACAGGAATTTTTGGCTTAGGTCAATCCGTTCGCGAGATATGGGAGTTTGAATCTAAAAAATAGTTGAGAAGACAACAAATTTTTCGCACTTCTGCTGCTCCAAACGCTTAACCAGAATTGCCTAGGGAAAAAATACACATACCGTTGTAATCGGGCGAGTTTCTACTTTCAGATGCAATAGGAATTTTTGGGTTAGGTCAATCGGCTCGCGAGATATGGTGGTTTGAAGCCAAGAAATGGTTGAGAAGGCAAAATATTTTTCGCAATTCTGCTGCTCCAAACGTTTAACCAGAATGGCCCAGGGAAAAAATACACACACCGTTGTAATCGGGCGAGTTTCTACTTTCAGATGCAATAGGAATTTTTGGGTTAGGTCAATCCGTTCGCGAGATATGGGAGTTTGAAGCCAAGAAATGGTTGAGGAGGCAAAAAATTTTTCGCAATTCTGCTGCTCCTAACGCTTAACCAGAATGGTCTAGGGAAAAACCATGCATACCGTTGTAATCGGGCGAGTTTCTACTTTCAGACGCAACAGGAATTTTTGGGTTAGGTCAATCCGTTCACGAGATATGGGAGTTTGAAGCCAAGAAATGGTTGAGAAGGCAAAAAATTTTTCGCAATTCTGCTGCTCCAAACGCTTAACCAGAATGGAGTAGGGAAAAAATACACGTACCGCTGTAATCGGGCGAGTTTCTACTTTCAGATGCAATAGGAATTTTTGGGTTAGGTCAATCCGTTCGCGAGATATGGGAGTTTGAAGCCAAGAAATGGTTGAGAAGGCAACAAATTTTTCGCAATTCTGCTGCTCCAAACGCTTAACCAGAATGGCCTAGGGAAAAAATTCACATACCGTTGTAATCGGGCGAGTTTCTACTCTCAGATGCAACAGGAATTTTTGGCTTAGGTCAATCCGTTCGCGAGATATGGGAGTTTGAATCTAAAAAATAGTTGAGAAGACAACAAATTTTTCGCACTTCTGCTGCTCCAAACGCTTAACCAGAATGGCCTAGGGAAAAAATACAAATACCGTTGTAATCGGGCGAGTTTCTACTTTCAGATGCAATAGGAATTTTTGGGTTAGGTCAATCCATTCGCGAGATATGGTGGTTTGAAGCCAAGAAATGGTTGAGAAGGCAAAATATTTTTCGCAATTCTGCTGCTCCAAACGTTTAACCAGAATGGCCCAGGGAAAAAATACACATACCGTTGTAATCGGGCGAGTTTCTACTTTCAGATGCAACAGGAATTTTTGGGTTAGGTCAATCCGTTCGCGAGATATGGGAGTTTGAAGCCAAGAAATGGTTGAGAAGGCAAAAAATTTTTCGCAATTCTGCTGCTCCTAACGTTTAACCAGAATGGCCCAGGGAAAAAATACACATACCGTTGTAATCGGGCGAGTTTCTACTTTCAGATGCAACAGGAATTTTTGGGTTAGGTCAATCCGTTCGCGAGATATGGGAGTTTGAAGCTAAAAAATAGTTGAGACGACAACAAATTTTTCGCACTTCTGCTGCTCCAAACGCTTAACCAGAATGGCCTAGGGAAAAAATTCACATACCGTTGTAATCGGGCGAGTTTCTACTTTCAGATGCAACAGGAATTTTTGGGATAGCTCAATCCGTTCGCGAGATATGGGAGTTTGAAGCTAAAAAATAGTTGAGACGACAACAAATTTTTCGCACTTCTGCTGCTCCAAACGCTTAACCAGAATGGCCTAGGGAAAAAATACACATACCGTTGTTATCGGGCGAGTTTCTACTTTCAGATGCAATAGGAATTTTTGGGTTAGGTCAATCGGCTCGCGAGATATGGTGGTTTGAAGCCAAGAAATGGTTGAGAAGGCAAAATATTTTTCGCAATTCTGCTGCTCCAAACGTTTAACCAGAATGGCCCAGGGAAAAAATACATATACCGTTGTAATCGGGCGAGTTTCTACTTTCAGATGCAACAGGAATTTTTGGGTTAGGTCAATCTGTTCGCGAGATATGGGAGTTTGAAGCCAAGAAATGGTTGAGAAGGCAAAAAATTTTTCGCAATTCTGCTGCTCCTAACGTTTAACCAGAATGGCCCAGGGAAAAAATACACATACCGTTGTAATCGGGCGAGTTTCTACTTTCAGACGCAACAGGAATTTTGGGGTTAGGTCAATCCGTTCGCGAGATATGGGAGTTTGAAGCCAAGAAATGGTTGAGAAGGCAACCAATATTTCGCAATTCTGCTGCTCCAAACGCTTAACCAGAATGGCCTAGGGAAAAAATTCACATACCGTTGTAATCGGGCGAGTTTCTACTTTCAGATGCAACAGGAATTTTTGGCTTAGGTCAATCCGTTCGCGAGATATGGGAGTTTGAATCTAAAAAATAGTTGAGAAGACAACAAATTTTTCGCACTTCTGCTGCTCCAAACGCTTAACCAGAATTGCCTAGGGAAAAAATACACATACCGTTGTAATCGGGCGAGTTTCTACTTTCAGATGCAATAGGAATTTTTGGGTTAGGTCAATCGGCTCGCGAGATATGGTGGTTTGAAGCCAAGAAATGGTTGAGAAGGCAAAATATTTTTCGCAATTCTGCTGCTCCAAACGTTTAACCAGAATGGCCCAGGGAAAAAATACACACACCGTTGTAATCGGGCGAGTTTCTACTTTCAGATGCAATAGGAATTTTTGGGTTAGGTCAATCCGTTCGCGAGATATGGGAGTTTGAAGCCAAGAAATGGTTGAGGAGGCAAAAAATTTTTCGCAATTCTGCTGCTCCTAACGCTTAACCAGAATGGTCTAGGGAAAAACCATGCATACCGTTGTAATCGGGCGAGTTTCTACTTTCAGACGCAACAGGAATTTTTGGGTTAGGTCAATCCGTTCACGAGATATGGGAGTTTGAAGCCAAGAAATGGTTGAGAAGGCAAAAAATTTTTCGCAATTCTGCTGCTCCAAACGCTTAACCAGAATGGAGTAGGGAAAAAATACACGTACCGCTGTAATCGGGCGAGTTTCTACTTTCAGATGCAATAGGAATTTTTGGGTTAGGTCAATCCGTTCGCGAGATATGGGAGTTTGAAGCCAAGAAATGGTTGGGTAGGCAAAAAATTTTTCGCAATTCTGCTGCTCCAAACGCTTAACCAGAATGGGCTAGGGAAAAAATACACACACCGATGTAATCGGGCGAGTTTCTACTTTCAGATGCAATAGGAATTTTTGGGTTAGGTCAATCCGTTCGCGAGATATGGGAGTTTGAAGCCAAGAAATGGTTGAGAAGGCAAAACATTTTTCGCAATTCTGCTGCTCCAAACGCTTAACCAGAATGGCCTAGGGAAAAAATACACATACCGTTGTAATCGGGCGAGTTTCTACTTTCAGATGCAGTAAGAATTTTTGGGTTAGGTCAATCCGTTCGCGAGATCTGGGAGTTTGAAGCCAAGAAATGGTTGAGAAGGCAAAAAATTTTTCGCAATTCTGCTGCTCCAAACGCTTGACCAGAATGGCCTAGGGAAAAAATACACATACCGTTGTAATCGGGCGAGTTTCTACTTTCAGATGCAACAGGAATTTTTGGGTTAGGTCAATCCGTTCGCGAGATATGGTGGTTTGAAGCCAAGAAATGGTTGAGAAGGCAAAATATTTTTCGCAATTCTGCTGCTCCAAACGTTTAACCAGAATGGCCCAGGGAAAAAATACATATACCGTTGTAATCGGGCGAGTTTCTACTTTCAGATGCAACAGGAATTTTTGGGTTAGGTCAATCTGTTCGCGAGATATGGGAGTTTGAAGCCAAGAAATGGTTGAGAAGGCAAAAAATTTTTCGCAATTCTGCTGCTCCTAACGTTTAACCAGAATGGCCCAGGGAAAAAATACACATACCGTTGTAATCAGGCGAGTTTCTACTTTCAGACGCAACAGGAATTTTGGGGTTAGGTCAATCCGTTCGCGAGATATGGGAGTTTGAAGCCAAGAAATGGTTGAGAAGGCAACGAATATTTCGCAATTCTGCTGCTCCAAACGCTTAACCAGAATGGCCTAGGGAAAAAATTCACATACCGTTGTAATCGGGCGAGTTTCTACTTTCAGATGCAACAGGAATTTTTGGCTTAGGTCAATCCGTTCGCGAGATATGGGAGTTTGAATCTAAAAAATAGTTGAGAAGACAACAAATTTTTCGCACTTCTGCTGCTCCAAACGCTTAACCAGAATTGCCTAGGGAAAAAATACACATACCGTTGTAATCGGGCGAGTTTCTACTTTCAGATGCAATAGGAATTTTTGGGTTAGGTCAATCGGCTCGCGAGATATGGTGGTTTGAAGCCAAGAAATGGTTGAGAAGGCAAAATATTTTTCGCAATTCTGCTGCTCCAAACGTTTAACCAGAATGGCCCAGGGAAAAAATACACACACCGTTGTAATCGGGCGAGTTTCTACTTTCAGATGCAATAGGAATTTTTGGGTTAGGTCAATCCGTTCGCGAGATATGGGAGTTTGAAGCCAAGAAATGGTTGAGGAGGCAAAAAATTTTTCGCAATTCTGCTGCTCCTAACGCTTAACCAGAATGGTCTAGGGAAAAACCATGCATACCGTTGTAATCGGGCGAGTTTCTACTTTCAGACGCAACAGGAATTTTTGGGTTAGGTCAATCCGTTCACGAGATATGGGAGTTTGAAGCCAAGAAATGGTTGAGAAGGCAAAAAATTTTTCGCAATTCTGCTGCTCCAAACGCTTAACCAGAATGGAGTAGGGAAAAAATACACGTACCGCTGTAATCGGGCGAGTTTCTACTTTCAGATGCAATAGGAATTTTTGGGTTAGGTCAATCCGTTCGCGAGATATGGGAGTTTGAAGCCAAGAAATGGTTGGGTAGGCAAAAAATTTTTCGCAATTCTGCTGCTCCAAACGCTTAACCAGAATGGGCTAGGGAAAAAATACACACACCGTTGTAATCGGGCGAGTTTCTACTTTCAGATGCAATAGGAATTTTTGGGTTAGGTCAATCCGTTCGCGAGATATGGGAGTTTGAAGCCAAGAAATGGTTGAGAAGGCAAAACATTTTTCGCAATTCTGCTGCTCCAAACGCTTAACCAGAATGGCCTAGGGAAAAAATACACATACCGTTGTAATCGGGCGAGTTTCTACTTTCAGATGCAGTAAGAATTTTTGGGTTAGGTCAATCCGTTCGCGAGATCTGGGAGTTTGAAGCCAAGAAATGGTTGAGAAGGCAAAAAATTTTTCGCAATTCTGCTGCTCCAAACGCTTAACCAGAATGGCCTAGGGAAAAAATACACATACCGTTGTAATCGGGCGAGTTTCTACTTTCAGATGCAACAGGAATTTTTGGGTTAGGTCAATCCGTTCGCGAGATATGGTGGTTTGAAGCCAAGAAATGGTTGAGAAGGCAAAATATTTTTCGCAATTCTGCTGCTCCAAACGTTTAACCAGAATGGCCCAGGGAAAAAATACATATACCGTTGTAATCGGGCGAGTTTCTACTTTCAGATGCAACAGGAATTTTTGGGTTAGGTCAATCTGTTCGCGAGATATGGGAGTTTGAAGCCAAGAAATGGTTGAGAAGGCAAAAAATTTTTCGCAATTCTGCTGCTCCTAACGTTTAACCAGAATGGCCCAGGGAAAAAATACACATACCGTTGTAATCGGGCGAGTTTCTACTTTCAGACGCAACAGGAATTTTGGGGTTAGGTCAATCCGTTCGCGAGATATGGGAGTTTGAAGCCAAGAAATGGTTGAGAAGGCAACGAATATTTCGCAATTCTGCTGCTCCAAACGCTTAACCAGAATGGCCTAGGGAAAAAATTCACATACCGTTGTAATCGGGCGAGTTTCTACTTTCAGATGCAACAGGAATTTTTGGCTTAGGTCAATCCGTTCGCGAGATATGGGAGTTTGAATCTAAAAAATAGTTGAGAAGACAACAAATTTTTCGCACTTCTGCTGCTCCAAACGCTTAACCAGAATTGCCTAGGGAAAAAATACACATACCGTTGTAATCGGGCGAGTTTCTACTTTCAGATGCAATAGGAATTTTTGGGTTAGGTCAATCGGCTCGCGAGATATGGTGGTTTGAAGCCAAGAAATGGTTGAGAAGGCAAAATATTTTTCGCAATTCTGCTGCTCCAAACGTTTAACCAGAATGGCCCAGGGAAAAAATACACACACCGTTGTAATCGGGCGAGTTTCTACTTTCAGATGCAATAGGAATTTTTGGGTTAGGTCAATCCGTTCGCGAGATATGGGAGTTTGAAGCCAAGAAATGGTTGAGGAGGCAAAAAATTTTTCGCAATTCTGCTGCTCCTAACGCTTAACCAGAATGGTCTAGGGAAAAACCATGCATACCGTTGTAATCGGGCGAGTTTCTACTTTCAGACGCAACAGGAATTTTTGGGTTAGGTCAATCCGTTCACGAGATATGGGAGTTTGAAGCCAAGAAATGGTTGAGAAGGCAAAAAATTTTTCGCAATTCTGCTGCTCCAAACGCTTAACCAGAATGGAGTAGGGAAAAAATACACGTACCGCTGTAATCGGGCGAGTTTCTACTTTCAGATGCAATAGGAATTTTTGGGTTAGGTCAATCCGTTCGCGAGATATGGGAGTTTGAAGCCAAGAAATGGTTGGGTAGGCAAAAAATTTTTCGCAATTCTGCTGCTCCAAACGCTTAACCAGAATGGGCTAGGGAAAAAATACACACACCGTTGTAATCGGGCGAGTTTCTACTTTCAGATGCAATAGGAATTTTTGGGTTAGGTCAATCCGTTCGCGAGATATGGGAGTTTGAAGCCAAGAAATGGTTGAGAAGGCAAAACATTTTTCGCAATTCTGCTGCTCCAAACGCTTAACCAGAATGGCCTAGGGAAAAAATACACATACCGTTGTAATCGGGCGAGTTTCTACTTTCAGATGCAGTAAGAATTTTTGGGTTAGGTCAATCCGTTGGCGAGATCTGGGAGTTTGAAGCCAAGAAATGGTTGAGAAGGCAAAAAATTTTTCGCAATTCTGCTGCTCCAAACGCTTAACCAGAATGGCCTAGGGAAAAAATACACATACCGTTGTAATCGGGCGAGTTTCTACTTTCAGATGCAACAGGAATTTTTGGGTTAGGTCAATCCGTTCGCGAGATATGGGAGTTTGAAGCCAAGAAATGGTTGAGAAGGCAAAAAATTTTTCGCAATTCGGCTGCTCCAAACGCTTAACCAGAATGGGCTAGGGAAAAAATACGCACACCGTTGTAATCGGGCGATTTTCTACTTTCAGATGCAACAGGAATTTTTGGGTTAGGTCAATCCGTTCGCGAGATATGGGAGTTTGAAGCCAAGAAATGGTTGAGAAGGCAACAAATTTTTCGCAATTCTCCTGCTCCAAACGCTTAACCAGAATGGCCTAGGGAAAAAATTCACGTACCGTTGTAATCGGGCGAGTTTCTACTCTCAGATGCAACAGGAATTTTTGGCTTAGGTCAATCCGTTCGCGAGATATGGGAGTTTGAATCTAAAAAATAGTTGAGAAGACAACAAATTTTTCGCACTTCTGCTGCTCCAAACGCTTAACCAGAATGGCCTAGGGAAAAAATACACATACCGTTGTAATCGGGCGAGTTTCTACTTTCAGATGCAATAGGAATTTTTGGGTTAGGTCAATCCGTTCGCGAGATATGGTGGTTTGAAGCCAAGAAATGGTTGAGAAGGCAAAATATTTTTCGCAATTCTGCTGCTCCAAACGTTTAACCAGAATGGCCCAGGGAAAAAATACACATACCGTTGTAATCGGGCGAGTTTCTACTTTCAGATGCAACAGGAATTTTTGGGTTAGGTCAATCCGTTCGCGAGATATGGGAGTTTGAAGCCAAGAAATGGTTGAGAAGGCAAAAATTTTTTCGCAATTCTGCTGCTCCAAACGCTTAACCAGAATGGCCTAGGGAAAAAATACACATACCGTTGTAATCGGGCGAGTTTCTACTTTCAGATGCAGTAAGAATTTTTGGGTTAGGTCAATCCGTTCGCAAGATCTGGGAGTTTGAAGCCAAGAAATGGTTGAGAAGGCAAAACATTTTTCGCAATTCTGCTGCTCCAAACGCTTAACCAGAATGGCCTAGGGAAAAAATACACATACCGTTGTAATCGGGCGAGTTTCTACTTTCAGATGCAACAGGAATTTTTGGGTTAGGTCAATCCGTTCGCGAGGTATGGGTATTTGAAGCCAAGAAATGGTTGAGAAGGCAACAAATTTTTCGCAATTCTGCTGCTCCAAACGCTTAACCAGAATGGCCTAGGGAAAAAATTCACATACCGTTGTAATCGGGCGAGTTTCTACTCTCAGATGCAACAGGAATTTTTGGCTTAGGTCAATCCGTTCGCGAGATATGGGAGTTTGAATCTAAAAAATATTTGAGAAGACAACAAATTTTTCGCACTTCTGCTGCTCCAAACGCTTAACCAGAATGGCCTAGGGAAAAAATACACATACAGTTGTAATCGGGCGAGTTTCTACTTTCAGATGCAATAGGAATTTCTGGATTAGGTCAATCCATTCGCGAGATATGGTGGTTTGAAGCCAAGAAATGGTTGAGAAGGCAAAATATTTTTCGCAATTCTGCTGCTCCAAACGTTTAACCAGAATGGCCCAGGTAAAAAATACACATACCGTTGTAATCGGGCGAGTTTCTACTTTCAGATGCAACAGGAATTTTTGGGTTAGGTCAATCCGTTCGCGAGATATGGGAGTTTGAAGCCAAGAAATGGTTGAGAAGGCAAAAAATTTTTCGCAATGCTGCTGCTCCTAACGCTTAACCAGAATGGCCTAGGGAAAAAATTCACATACCGTTGTAATCGGGCGAGTTTCTACTTTCAGATGCAACAGGAATTTTTGGGATAGGTCAATCCGTTCGCGAGATATGGGAGTTTGAAGCTAAAAAATAGTTGAGAAGACAACAAATTTTTCGCACTTCTGCTGCTCCAAACGCTTAACCAGAATGGCCTAGGGAAAAAATACACATACCGTTGTTATCGGGCGAGTTTCTACTTTCAGATGCAATAGGAATTTTTGGGTTAGGTCAATCCGTTCGCGAGATATGGGAGTTTGAAGCCAAGAAATGGTTGAGAAGGCAACAAATTTTTCGCAATTCTGCTGCTCCAAACGCTTAACCAGAATGGCCTAGGGAAAAAATTCACATACCGTTGTAATCGGGCGAGTTTCTACTCTCAGATGCAACAGGAATTTTTGGCTTAGGTCAATCCGTTCGCGAGATATGGGAGTTTGAATATAAAAAATATTTGAGAAGACAACAAATTTTTCGCACTTCTGCTGCTCCAAACGCTTAACCAGAATGGCCTAGGGAAAAAATACACATACAGTTGTAATCGGGCGAGTTTCTACTTTCAGATGCAATAGGAATTTCTGGATTAGGTCAATCCGTTCGCGAGATATGGTGGTTTGAAGCCAAGAAATGGTTGAGAAAGCAAAATATTTTTCGCAATTCTGCTGCTCCAAACGTTTAACCAGAATGGCCCAGGGAAAAAATACACATACCGTTGTAATCGGGCGAGTTTCTACTTTCAGATGCAACAGGAATTTTTGGGTTAGGTCAATCCGTTCGCGAGATATGGGAGTTTGAAGCCAAGAAATGGTTGAGAAGGCAAAAAATTTTTCGCAATGCTGCTGCTCCTAACGCTTAACCAGAATGGGCTAGGGATAAAATACGCACACCGTTGTAATCGGGCGAGTATCTACTTTCAGATGCAATAGGAATTTTTGGGTTAGGTCAATCCGTTCGCGAGATATGGGAGTTTGAAGCCAAGAAATGGTTGAGAAGGCAAAAAATTTTTCGCAATTCTGCTGCTCCTAACGCTTAACCAGAATGGCCTAGGGAAACAATACACATACCGTTGTAATCGGGCGAATTTCTACTTTCAGATGCAACAGGAATTTTTGGGTTAGGTCAATCCGTTCGCGAGATATGGGAGTTTGAAGCCAAGAAATGGTTGGGAAGGCAAAAAATTTTTCGCAATTCTGCTGCTCCAAACGCTAAACCAGAATGGGCTAGGGAAAAAATACGCACACCGTTGTAATCGGGCGAGTATCTACTTTCAGATGCAATAGGAATTTTTGGGTTAGGTCAATCCGTTCGCGAGATATGGGAGTTTGAAGCCAAGAAATGGTTGAGAAGGCAAAAAATTTTTCGCAATTCTGCTGCTCCAAACGCTTAACCAGAATGGCCTTGGGAAAAAATACACATACCGTTGTAATCGGGCTAGCTTCTACTTTCAGATGCAGTAAGAATTTTTGGGTTAGGTCAATCCGTTCGCGAGATCTGGGAGTTTGAAGCCAAGAAATGGTTGAGAAGGCAAAATATTTTTCGCAATTCTGCTGCTCCAAACGTTTAACCAGAATGGCCCAGGGAAAAAATACACATACCGTTGTAATCGGGCGAGTTTCTACTTTCAGATGCAACAGGAATTTTTGGGTTAGGTCAATCCGTTCGCGAGATATGGGAGTTTGAAGCCAAGAAATGGTTGAGAAGGCAAAAAATTTTTCGCAATTCTGCTGCTCCAAACGCTTAACCAGAATGGGCTAGGGAAAAAATACGCACACCGTTGTAATCGGGCGAGTATCTACTTTCAGATGCAATAGGAATTTTTGGGTTAGGTCAATCCGTTCGCGAGATATGGGAGTTTGAAGCCAAGAAATGGTTGAGAAGGCAAAAAATTTTTCGCAATTCTGCTGCTCCTAACGCTTAACCAGAATGGCTTAGGGAAAAAATACACATACCGTTGTAATCGGCCGAATTTCTACTTTCAGATGCAACAGGAATTTTTGGGTTAGGTCAATCCGTTCGCGAGATATGGGAGTTTGAAGCCAAGAAATGGTTGGGAAGGCAAAAAATTTTTCGCAATTCTGCTGCTCCAAACGCTTAACCAGAATGGGCTAGGGAAAAAATACGCACACCGTTGTAATCGGGCGAGTATCTACTTTCAGATGCAATAGGAATTTTTGGGTTAGGTCAATCCGTTCGCGAGATATGGGAGTTTGAAGCCAAGAAATGGTTGAGAAGGCAAAACATTTTTCGCAATTCTGCTGCTCCAAACGCTTAACCAGAATGGCCTAGGGAAAAAATACACATACCGTTGTAATCGGGCGAGTTTCTACTTTCAGATGCAATAGGAATTTTTGGGTTAGGTCAATCCGTTCGCGAGATATGGGAGTTTGAATCTAAAAAATAGTTGAGAAGACAACAAAATTTTTCGCACTTCTGCTGCTCCAAACGCTTAACCAGAATGGCCTAGGGAAAAAATACCCATACCGTTGTTATCGGGCGAGTTTCTACTTTCAGATGCAATAGGAATTTTTGGGTTAGGTCAATCGGCTCGCGAGATATGGGAGTTTGAAGCCAAGAAATGGTTGAGAAGGCAAAAAATTTTTCGCAATTCTGCTGCTCCTAACGCTTAACCAGAATGGCCTAGGGAAAAAATACACATACCGTTGTAATCGGGCGAGTTTCTACTTTCAGATGCAATAGGAATTTTTGGGTTAGGTCAATCCGTTCGCGAGATATGGTGGTTTGAAGCCAAGAAATGGTTGAGAAGGCAAAATATTTTTCGCAATTCTGCTGCTCCAAACGTTTAACCAGAATGGCCCAGGGAAAAAATACACATACCGTTGTAATCGGGCGAGTTTCTACTTTCAGATGCAACAGGAATTTTTGGGTTAGGTCAATCCGTTCGCGAGATATGGGAGTTTGAAGCCAAGAAATGGTTGAGAAGGCAAAAAATTTTTCGGAATTCTGCTGCTCCTAACGCTTAACCAGAATGGCCTAGGGAAAAAATTCACATACCGTTGTAATCGGGCGAGTTTCTACTTTCAGATGTAACAGGAATTTTTGGCTTAGGTCAATCCGTTCGCGAGATATGGGAGTTTGAATCTAAAAAATAGTTGAGAAGACAACAAAATTTTTCGCACTTCTGCTGCTCCAAACGCTTAACCAGAATGGCCTAGGGAAAAAATACACATACCGTTGCAATCGGGCGAGTTTCTACTTTCAGATGCAATAGGAATTTTTGGGTTAGGTCAATCCGTTCGCGAGATATGGGAGTTTGAAGCCAAGAAATGGTTGAGAAGGCAAAACATTTTTCGCAATTCTGCTGCTCCAAACGCTTAACCAGAATGGCCTAGGGAAAAAATACACATACCGTTGTAATCGGGCGAGTTTCTACTTTCAGATGCAGTAAGAATTTTTGGGTTAGGTCAATCCGTTCGCGAGATATGGGAGTTTGAAGCCAAGAAATGGTTGAGAAGGCAAAACATTTTTCGCAATTCTGCTGCTCCAAACGCTTAACCAGAATGGCCTAGGGAAAAAATACACATACCGTTGTAATCGGGCGAGTTTCTACTTTCAGATGCAGTAAGAATTTTTGGGTTAGGTCAATCCGTTCGCGAGATCTGGGAGTTTGAAGCCAAGAAATGGTTGAGAAGGCAAAAAATTTTTCGCAATTCTGCTGCTCCAAACGCTTAACCAGAATGGCCTAGGGAAAAAATACACATACCGTTGTAATCGGGCGAGTTTCTACTTTCAGATGCAATAGGAATTTTTGGGTTAGGTCAATCCGTTCGCGAGATATGGTGGTTTGAAGCCAAGAAATGGTTGAGAAGGCAAAATATTTTTCGCAATTCTGCTGCTCCAAACGTTTAACCAGAATGGCCCAGGGAAAAAATACACATACCGTTGTAATCGGGCGAGTTTCTAATTTCAGATGCAACAGGAATTTTTGGGTTAGGTCAATCCGTTCGCGAGATATGGGAGTTTGAAGCCAAGAAATGGTTGAGAAGGCAAAAAATTTTTCGCAATTCTGCTGCTCCTAACGCTTAACCAGAATGGCCTAGGGAAAAAATTCACATACCGTTGTAATCGGGCGAGTTTCTACTTTCAGATGTAACAGGAATTTTTGGCTTAGGTCAATCCGTTCGCGAGATATGGGAGTTTGAATCTAAAAAATAGTTGAGAAGACAACAAAATTTTTCGCACTTCTGCTGCTCCAAACGCTTAACCAGAATGGCCTAGGGAAAAAATACACATACCGTTGCAATCGGGCGAGTTTCTACTTTCAGATGCAATAGGAATTTTTGGGTTAGGTCAATCCGTTAGCGAGATATGGGAGTTTGAAGCCAAGAAATGGTTGGGAAGGCAAAAAATTTTTCGCAATTCTGCTGCTCCAAACGCTTAACCAGAATGGGCTAGGGAAAAAATACGCACACCGTTGTAATCGGGCGAGTTTCTACTTTCAGATGCAATAGGAATTTCTGGGTTAGGTCAATCCGTTCGCGAGATATGGGAGTTTGAAGCCAAGAAATGGTTGAGAAGGCAAAACATTTTTCGCAATTCTGCTGCTCCAAACGCTTAACCAGAATGGCCTAGGGAAAAAATACACATACCGTTGTAATCGGGCTAGCTTCTACTTTCAGATGCAGTAAGAATTTTTGGGTTAGGTCAATCCGTTCGCGAGATCTGGGAGTTTGAAGCCAAGAAATGGTTGAGAAGGCAAAAAATTTTTCGCAATTCTGCTGCTCCAAACGCTTAACCAGAATGGCCTTGGGAAAAAATACACATACCGTTGTAATCGGGCTAGCTTCTACTTTCAGATGCAGTAAGAATTTTTGGGTTAGGTCAATCCGTTCGCGAGATCTGGGAGTTTGAAGCCAAGAAATGGTTGAGAAGGCAAAATATTTTTCGCAATTCTGCTGCTCCAAACGTTTAACCAGAATGGCCCAGGGAAAAAATACACATACCGTTGTAATCGGGCGAGTTTCTACTTTCAGATGCAACAGGAATTTTTGGGTTAGGTCAATCCGTTCGCGAGATATGGGAGTTTGAAGCCAAGAAATGGATGAGAAGGCAAAAAATTTTTCGCAATTCTGCTGCTCCAAACGCTTAACCAGAATGGGCTAGGGAAAAAATACGCACACCGTTGTAATCGGGCGAGTATCTACTTTCAGATGCAATAGGAATTTTTGGGTTAGGTCAATCCGTTCGCGAGATATGGGAGTTTGAAGCCAAGAAATGGTTGAGAAGGCAAAAAATTTTTCGCAATTCTGCTGCTCCTAACGCTTAACCAGAATGGCCTAGGGAAAAAATACACATACCGTTGTAATCGGCCGAATTTCTACTTTCAGATGCAACAGGAATTTTTGGGTTAGGTCAATCCGTTCGCGAGATATGGGAGTTTGAAGCCAAGAAATGGTTGGGAAGGCAAAAAATTTTTCGCAATTCTGCTGCTCCAAACGCTTAACCAGAATGGGCTAGGGAAAAAATACGCACACCGTTGTAATCGGGCGAGTATCTACTTTCAGATGCAATAGGAATTTTTGGGTTAGGTCAATCCGTTCGCGAGATATGGGAGTTTGAAGCCAAGAAATGGTTGAGAAGGCAAAACATTTTTCGCAATTCTGCTGCTCCAAACGCTTAACCAGAATGGCCTAGGGAAAAAATACACATACCGTTGTAATCGGGCGAGTTTCTACTTTCAGATGCAATAGGAATTTTTGGGTTAGGTCAATCCGTTCGCGAGATATGGGAGTTTGAATCTAAAAAATAGTTGAGAAGACAACAAAATTTTTCGCACTTCTGCTGCTCCAAACGCTTAACCAGAATGGCCTAGGGAAAAAATACCCATACCGTTGTTATCGGGCGAGTTTCTACTTTCAGATGCAATAGGAATTTTTGGGTTAGGTCAATCGGCTCGCGAGATATGGGAGTTTGAAGCCAAGAAATGGTTGAGAAGGCAAAAAATTTTTCGCAATTCTGCTGCTCCTAACGCTTAACCAGAATGGCCTAGGGAAAAAATACACACACCGTTGTAATCGGGCGAGTTTCTACTTTCAGATGCAATAGGAATTTTTGGGTTAGGTCAATCCGTTCGCGAGATATGGGAGTTTGAAGCCAAGAAATGGTTGAGAAGGCAAAAAATTTTTCGCAATTCTGCTGCTCCAAACGCTTAACCAGAATGGGCTAGGGAAAAAATACGCACACCGTTGTAATCGGGCGAGTATCTACTTTCAGATGCAATAGGAATTTTTGGGTTAGGTCAATCCGTTCGCGAGATATGGGAGTTTGAAGCCAAGAAATGGTTGAGAAGGCAAAACATTTTTCGCAATTCTGCTGCTCCAAACGCTTAACCAGAATGGCCTAGGGAAAAAATACACATACCGTTGTAATCGGGCGAGTTTCTACTTTCAGATGCAGTAAGAATTTTTGGGTTAGGTCAATCCGTTCGCGAGATCTGGGAGTTTGAAGCCAAGAAATGGTTGAGAAGGCAAAAAATTTTTCGCAATTCTGCTGCTCCAAACGCTTAACCAGAATGGCCTAGGGAAAATATACACATACCGTTGTAATCGGGCGAGTTTCTACTTTCAGATGCAACAGGAATTTTTGGGTTAGGTCAATCCGTTCGCGAGGTATGGGTGTTTGAAGCCAAGAAATGGTTGAGAAGGCAACAAATTTTTCGCAATTCTGCTGCTCCAAACGTTTAACCAGAATGGCCCAGGGAAAAAATACACATACCGTTGTAATCGGGCGAGTTTCTACTCTCAGATGCAACAGGAATTTTTGGCTTAGGTCAATCCGTTCGCGAGATATGGGAGTTTGAATCTAAAAAATATTTGAGAAGACAACAAATTTTTCGCACTTCTGCTGCTCCAAACGCTTAACCAGAATGGCCTAGGGAAGAAATACACATACCGTTGTAATCGGGCGAGTTTCTACTTTCAGATGCAATAGGAATTTTTGGGTTAGGTCAATCCGTTCGCGAGATATGGTGGTTTGAAGCCAAGAAATGGTTGAGAAGGCAAAATATTTTTCGCAATTCTGCTGCTCCAAACGTTTAACCAGAATGGCCCAGGGAAAAAATACACATACCGTTGTAATCGGGCGAGTTTCTACTTTCAGATGCAACAGGAATTTTTGGGTTAGGTCAATCCGTTCGCGAGATATGGGAGTTTGAAGCCAAGAAATGGTTGAGAAGGCAAAAAATTTTTCGCAATTCTGCTGCTCCTAACGCTTAACCAGAATGGCCTAGGGAAAAAATTCACATACCGTTGTAATCGGGCGAGTTTCTACTTTCAGATGTAACAGGAATTTTTGGCTTAGGTCAATCCGTTCGCGAGATATGGGAGTTTGAAGCCAAGAAATGGTTGGGAAGGCAAAACATTTTTCGCAATTCTGCTGCTCCAAACGCTTAACCAGAATGGGCTAGGGAAAAAATACGCACACCGTTGTAATCGGGCGAGTATCTACTTTCAGATGCAATAGGAGTTTTTGGGTTAGGTCAATCCGTTCGCGAGATATGGGAGTTTGAAGCCAAGAAATGGTTGGGAAGGCAAAAAATTTTTCGCAATTCTGCTGCTCCAAACGCTTAACCAGAATGGGCTAGGGAAAAAATACGCACACCGTTGTAATCGGGCGAGTTTCTACTTTCAGATGCAATAGGAATTTCTGGGTTAGGTCAATCCGTTCGCGAGATATGGGAGTTTGAAGCCAAGAAATGGTTGAGAAGGCAAAACATTTTTCGCAATTCTGCTGCTCCAAACGCTTAACCAGAATGGCCTAGGGAAAAAATACACATACCGTTGTAATCGGGCTAGCTTCTACTTTCAGATGCAGTAAGAATTTTTGGGTTAGGTCAATCCGTTCGCGAGATCTGGGAGTTTGAAGCCAAGAAATGGTTGAGAAGGCAAAAAATTTTTCGCAATTCTGCTGCTCCAAACGCTTAAACAGAATGGCCTTGGGAAAAAATACACATACCGTTGTAATCGGGCTAGCTTCTACTTTCAGATGCAGTAAGAATTTTTGGGTTAGGTCAATCCGTTCGCGAGATCTGGGAGTTTGAAGCCAAGAAATGGTTGAGAAGGCAAAATATTTTTCGCAATTCTGCTGCTCCAAACGTTTAACCAGAATGGCCCAGGGAAAAAATACACATACCGTTGTAATCGGGCGAGTTTCTACTTTCAGATGCAACAGGAATTTTTGGGTTAGGTCAATCCGTTCGCGAGATATGGGAGTTTGAAGCCAAGAAATGGTTGAGAAGGCAAAAAATTTTTCGCAATTCTGCTGCTCCAAACGCTTAACCAGAATGGGCTAGGGAAAAAATACGCACACCGTTGTAATCGGGCGAGTTTCTACTTTCAGATGCAATAGGAATTTTTGGGTTAGGTCAATCCGTTCGCGAGATATGGGAGTTTGAAGCCAAGAAATGGTTGGGAAGGCAAAACATTTTTCGCAATTCTGCTGCTCCAAACGCTTAACCAGAATGGGCTAGGGAAAAAATACGCACACCGTTGTAATCGGGCGAGTATCTACTTTCAGATGCAATAGGAATTTTTGGGTTAGGTCAATCCGTTCGCGAGATATGGGAGTTTGAAGCCAAGAAATGGTGGAGAAGGCAAAACATTTTTCGCAATTCTGCTGCTCCAAACGCTTAACCAGAATGGCCTAGGGAAAAAATACACATACCGTTGTAATCGGGCGAGTTTCTACTCTCAGATGCAACAGGAATTTTTGGCTTAGGTCAATCCGTTCGCGAGATATGGGAGTTTGAATCTAAAAAATATTTGAGAAGACAACAAATTTTTCGCACTTCTGCTGCTCCAAACGCTTAACCAGAATGGCCTAGGGAAAAAATACACATACCGTTGTAATCGGGCGAGTTTCTACTTTCAGATGCAATAGGAATTTTTGGGTTAGGTCAATCCGTTCGCGAGATATGGTGGTTTGAAGCCAAGAAATGGTTGAGAAGGCAAAATATTTTTCGCAATTCTGCTGCTCCAAACGTTTAACCAGAATGGCCTTGGGAAAAAATACACATACCGTTGTAATCGGGCTAGCTTCTACTTTCAGATGCAGTAAGAATTTTTGGGTTAGGTCAATCCGTTCGCGAGATCTGGGAGTTTGAAGCCAAGAAATGGTTGTGAAGGCAAAATATTTTTCGCAATTCTGCTGCTCCAAACGTTTAACCAGAATGGCCCAGGGAAAAAATACACATACCGTTGTAATCGGGCGAGTTTCTACTTTCAGATGCAACAGGAATTTTTGGGTTAGGTCAATCCGTTCGCGAGATATGGGAGTTTGAAGCCAAGAAATGGTTGAGAAGGCAAAAAATTTTTCGCAATTCTCCTGCTCCAAACGCTTAACCAGAATGGGCTAGGGGAAAAAATACGCACACCGTTGTAATCGGGCGAGTTTCTACTTTCAGATGCAATAGGAATTTTTGGGTTAGGTCAATCCGTTCGCGAGATATGGGAGTTTGAAGCCAAGAAATGGTTGGGAAGGCAAAACATTTTTCGCAATTCTGCTGCTCCAAACGCTTAACCAGAATGGCCTAGGGAAAAAATACACATACCGTTGTAATCGGGCGAGTTTCTACTTTCAGATGCAGTAAGAATTTTTGGGTTAGGTCAATCCGTTCGCGAGATCTGGGAGTTTGAAGCCAAGAAATGGTTGAGAAGGCAAAAAATTTTTCGCAATTCTGCTGCTCCAAACGCTTAACCAGAATGGCCTAGGGAAAATATACACATACCGTTGTAATCGGGCGAGTTTCTACTTTCAGATGCAACAGGAATTTTTGGGTTAGGTCAATCCGTTCGCGAGGTATGGGTGTTTGAAGCCAAGAAATGGTTGAGAAGGCAACAAATTTTTCGCAATTCTGCTGCTCCAAACGCTTAACCAGAATGGCCTAGGGAAAAAATTCACATACCGTTGTAATCGGGCGAGTTTCTACTCTCAGATGCAACAGGAATTTTTGGCTTAGGTCAATCCGTTCGCGAGATATGGGAGTTTGAATCTAAAAAATATTTGAGAAGACAACAAATTTATCGCACTTCTGCTGCTCCAAACGCTTAACCAGAATGGCCTAGGGAAAAAATACACATACCGTTGTAATCGGGCGAGTTTCTACTTTCAGATGCAATAGGAATTTTTGGGTTAGGTCAATCCGTTCGCGAGATATGGTGGTTTGAAGCCAAGAAATGGTTGAGAAGGCAAAATATTTTTCGCAATTCTGCTGCTCCAAACGTTTAACCAGAATGGCCCAGGGAAAAAATACACATACCGTTGTAATCGGGCGAGTTTCTACTTTCAGATGCAACAGGAATTTTTCGGTTAGGTCAATCCGTTCGCGAGATATGGGAGTTTGAAGCCAAGAAATGGTTGAGAAGGCAAAACATTTTTCGCAATTCTGCTGCTCCAAACGCTTAACCAGAATGGCCTAGGGAAAAAATACACATACCGTTGTAATCGGGCGAGTTTCTACTTTCAGATGCAGTAAGAATTTTTGGGTTAGGTCAATCCGTTCGCGAGATCTGGGAGTTTGAAGCCAAGAAATGGTTGAGAAGGCAAAAAATTTTTCGCAATTCTGCTGCTCCAAACGCTTAACCAGAATGGCCTAGGGAAAATATACACATACCGTTGTAATCGGGCGAGTTTCTACTTTCAGATGCAACAGGAATTTTTGGGTTAGGTCAATCCGTTCGCGAGGTATGGGTGTTTGAAGCCAAGAAATGGTTGAGAAGGCAACAAATTTTTCGCAATTCTGCTGCTCCAAACGCTTAACCAGAATGGCCTAGGGAAAAAATTCACATACCGTTGTAATCGGGCGAGTTTCTACTCTCAGATGCAACAGGAATTTTTGGCTTAGGTCAATCCGTTCGCGAGATATGGGAGTTTGAATCTAAAAAATATTTGAGAAGACAACAAATTTATCGCACTTCTGCTGCTCCAAACGCTTAACCAGAATGGCCTAGGGAAAAAATACACATACCGTTGTAATCGGGCGAGTTTCTACTTTCAGATGCAATAGGAATTTTTGGGTTAGGTCAATCCGTTCGCGAGATATGGTGGTTTGAAGCCAAGAAATGGTTGAGAAGGCAAAATATTTTTCGCAATTCTGCTGCTCCAAACGTTTAACCAGAATGGCCCAGGGAAAAAATACACATACCGTTGTAATCGGGCGAGTTTCTACTTTCAGATGCAACAGGAATTTTTCGGTTAGGTCAATCCGTTCGCGAGATATGGGAGTTTGAAGCCAAGAAATGGTTGAGAAGGCAAAAAATTTTTCGCACATCTGCTGCTCCAAACGCTTAACCAGAATGGCCTAGGGAAAAAATACACATACCGTTGCAATCGGGCGAGTTTCTACTTTCAGATGCAATAGGAATTTTTGGGTTAGGTCAATCCGTTCGCGAGATATGGGGGTTTGAAGCCAAGAAATGGTTGGGAAGGCAAAAAATTTTTCGCAATTCTGCTGCTCCTAACGCTTAACCAGAATGGCCTAGGGAAAAAATACACATACCGTTGTTATCGGGCGAGTTTCTACTTTCAGATGCAACAGGAATTTTTGGGTTAGGTCAATCCGTTCGCGAGATATGGGAGTTTGAAACCAAGAAATGGTTGAGAAGGCAAAAAATTTTTCGCAATTCTGCTGCTCCTAACGCTTAACCAGAATGGCCTAGGGAAAAAATACACATACCGCTGTAATCGGGCGAGTTTCTACTTTCAGATGCAATAGGAATTTTTGGGTTAGGTCAATCCGTTCGCGAGATATGGTGGTTTGAAGCCAAGAAATGGTTGAGAAGGCAAAATATTTTTCGCAATTCTGCTGCTCCAAACGTTTAACCAGAATGGCCCAGGGAAAAAATACACATACCGTTGTAATCGGGCGAGTTTCTACTTTCAGATGCAACAGGAATTTTTCGGTTAGGTCAATCCGTTCGCGAGATATGGGAGTTTGAAGCCAAGAAATGGTTGAGAAGGCAAAAAATTTTCGCACATCTGCTGCTCCAAACGCTTAACCAGAATGGCCTAGGGAAAAAATACACATACCGTTGCAATCGGGCGAGTTTCTACTTTCAGATGCAATAGGAATTTTTGGGTTAGGTCAATCCGTTCGCGAGATATGGGGGTTTGAAGCCAAGAAATGGTTGGGAAGGCAAAAAATTTTTCGCAATTCTGCTGCTCCTAACGCTTAACCAGAATGGCCTAGGGAAAAAATACACATACCGTTGTTATCGGGCGAGTTTCTACTTTCAGATGCAACAGGAATTTTTGGGTTAGGTCAATCCGTTCGCGAGATATGGGAGTTTGAAGCCAAGAAATGGTTGAGGAGGCAAAAAATTTTTCGCAATTCTGCTGCTCCTAACGCTTAACCAGAATGGTCTAGGGAAAAACCACGCATACCGCTGTAATCGGGCAAGTTTCTACTTTCAGACGCAACAGGAATTTTTGGGTTAGGTCAATCCGTTCACGAGATATGGGAGTTTGAAACCAAGAAATGGTTGAGAAGGCAAAAAATTTTTCGCAATTCTGCTGCTCCAAACGCTTAACCAGAATGGAGTAGGGAAAAAATACACGTACCGCTGTAATCGGGCGAGTTTCTACTTTCAGATGCAATAGGAATTTTTGGGTTAGGTCAATCCGTTCGCGAGATATGGGAGTTTGAAGCCAAGAAATGGTTGGGAAGGCAAAAAATTTTTCGCAATTCTGCTGCTCCAAACGCTTAACCAGAATGGGCTAGGGAAAAAATACACATACCGTTGTTATCGGGCGAGTTTCTACTTTCAGATGCAACAGGAATTTTTGGGTTAGGTCAATCCGTTCGCGAGATATGGGAGTTTGAAGCCAAGAAATGGTTGAGGAGGCAAAAAATTTTTCGCAATTCTGCTGCTCCTAACGCTTAACCAGAATGGTCTAGGGAAAAACCACGCATACCGTTGTAATCGGGCGAGTTTCTACTTTCAGACGCAACAGGAATTTTTGGCTTAGGTCAATCCGTTCGCGAGATATGGGAGTTTGAATCTAAAAAATAGTTGAGAAGACAACAAATTTTTCGCACTTCTGCTGCTCCAAACGCTTAACCAGAGTGGCCCAGGGAAAAAATACACATACCGTTGTAATCGGGCGAGTTTCTACTTTCAGATGCAATAGTAATTTTTGGGTTAGGTCAATCCGTTCGCGAGATATGGTGGTTTGAAGCCAAGAAATGGTTGAGAAGGCAAAAAATTTTTCGCAATTCTGCTGCTCCAAACGCTTAACCAGAATGGAGTAGGGAAAAAATACACGTACCGCTGTAATCGGGCGAGTTTCTACTTTCAGATGCAATAGGAATTTTTGGGTTAGGTCAATCCGTTCGCGAGATATGGGAGTTTGAAGCCAAGAAATGGTTGGGAAGGCAAAAAATTTTTCGCAATTCTGCTGCTCCAAACGCTTAACCAGAATGGGCTAGGGAAAAAATACACACACCGTTGTAATCGGGCGAGTTTCTACTTTCAGATGCAATAGGAATTTTTGGGTTAGGTCAATCCGTTCGCGAGATATGGGAGATTGAAGCCAAGAAATGGTTGAGAAGGCAAAACATTTTTCGCAATTCTGCTGCTCCAAACGCTTAACCAGAATGGCCTAGGGAAAAAATACACATACCGTTGTAATCGGGCGAGTTTCTACTTTCAGATGCAGTAAGAATTTTTGGGTTAGGTCAATCCGTTCGCGAGATCTGGGAGTTTGAAGCCAAGAAATGGTTGAGAAGGCAAAAAATTTTTCGCAATTCTGCTGCTCCAAACGCTTAACCAGAATGGCCTAGGGGAAAAATACACATACCGCTGTAATCGGGCGAGTTTCTACTTTCAGGTGCAACAGGAATTTTTGGCTTAGGTCAATCCGTTCGCGAGATATGGGAGTTTGAATCTAAAAAATAGTTGAGAAGACAACAAATTTTTCGCACTTCTGCTGCTCCAAACGCTTAACCAGTGTGGCCTAGGGAAAAAATACACATACCGTTGTAATCGTGCGAGTTTCTACTTTCAGATGCAATAGGAATTTTTGGGTTAGGTCAATCCGTTCGCGAGATATGGTGGTTTGAAGCCAAGAAATGGTTGAGAAGGCAAAATATTTTTCGCAATTCTGCTGCTCCAAACGTTTAACCAGAATGGCCCAGGGAAAAAATACACATACCGTTGTAATCGGGCGAGTTTCTACTTTCAGATGCAACAGGAATTTTTGGGTTAGGTCAATCCGTTCGCGAGATATGGGAGTTTGAAGCCAAGAAATGGTTGAGAAGGCAAAAAATTTTTCGCAATTCTGCTGCTCCAAACGCTTAACCAGAATGGCCTAGGGGAAAAATACACATACCGCTGTAATCGGGCGAGTTTCTACTTTCAAATGCAACAGGAATTTTTGGCTTAGGTCAATCCGTTCGCGAGATATGGGAGTTTGAATCTAAAAAATAGTTGAGAAGACAACAAATTTTTCGCACTTCTGCTGCTCCAAACGCTTAACCAGTGTGGCCTAGGGAAAAAATACACATACCGTTGTAATCGTGCGAGTTTCTACTTTCAGATGCAATAGGAATTTTTGGGTTAGGTCAATCCGTTCGCGAGATATGGTGGTTTGAAGCCAAGAAATGGTTGAGAAGGCAAAATATTTTTCGCAATTCTGCTGCTCCAAACGTTTAACCAGAATGGCCCAGGGAAAAAATACACATACCGTTGTAATCGGGCGAGTTTCTACTTTCAGATGCAACAGGAATTTTTCGGTTAGGTCAATCCGTTCGCGAGATATGGGAGTTTGAAGCCAAGAAATGGTTGAGAAGGCAAAAAATTTTCGCACATCTGCTGCTCCAAACGCTTAACCAGAATGGCCTAGGGAAAAAATACACATACCGTTGCAATCGGGCGAGTTTCTACTTTCAGATGCAATAGGAATTTTTGGGTTAGGTCAATCCGTTCGCGAGATATGGGGGTTTGAAGCCAAGAAATGGTTGGGAAGGCAAAAAATTTTTCGCAATTCTGCTGCTCCTAACGCTTAACCAGAATGGCCTAGGGAAAAAATACACATACCGTTGTTATCGGGCGAGTTTCTACTTTCAGATGCAACAGGAATTTTTGGGTTAGGTCAATCCGTTCGCGAGATATGGGAGTTTGAAGCCAAGAAATGGTTGAGGAGGCAAAAAATTTTTCGCAATTCTGCTGCTCCTAACGCTTAACCAGAATGGTCTAGGGAAAAACCACGCATACCGCTGTAATCGGGCAAGTTTCTACTTTCAGACGCAACAGGAATTTTTGGGTTAGGTCAATCCGTTCACGAGATATGGGAGTTTGAAACCAAGAAATGGTTGAGAAGGCAAAAAATTTTTCGCAATTCTGCTGCTCCAAACGCTTAACCAGAATGGAGTAGGGAAAAAATACACGTACCGCTGTAATCGGGCGAGTTTCTACTCTCAGATGCAACAGGAATTTTTGGCTTAGGTCAATCCGTTCGCGAGATATGGGAGTTTGAATCTAAAAAATATTTGAGAAGACAACAAATTTATCGCACTTCTGCTGCTCCAAACGCTTAACCAGAATGGCCTAGGGAAAAAATACACATACCGTTGTAATCGGGCGAGTTTCTACTTTCAGATGCAATAGGAATTTTTGGGTTAGGTCAATCCGTTCGCGAGATATGGTGGTTTGAAGCCAAGAAATGGTTGAGAAGGCAAAATATTTTTCGCAATTCTGCTGCTCCAAACGTTTAACCAGAATGGCCCAGGGAAAAAATACACATACCGTTGTAATCGGGCGAGTTTCTACTTTCAGATGCAACAGGAATTTTTCGGTTAGGTCAATCCGTTCGCGAGATATGGGAGTTTGAAGCCAAGAAATGGTTGAGAAGGCAAAACATTTTTCGCAATTCTGCTGCTCCAAACGCTTAACCAGAATGGCCTAGGGAAAAAATACACATACCGTTGTAATCGGGCGAGTTTCTACTTTCAGATGCAGTAAGAATTTTTGGGTTAGGTCAATCCGTTCGCGAGATCTGGGAGTTTGAAGCCAAGAAATGGTTGAGAAGGCAAAAAATTTTTCGCAATTCTGCTGCTCCAAACGCTTAACCAGAATGGCCTAGGGAAAATATACACATACCGTTGTAATCGGGCGAGTTTCTACTTTCAGATGCAACAGGAATTTTTGGGTTAGGTCAATCCGTTCGCGAGGTATGGGTGTTTGAAGCCAAGAAATGGTTGAGAAGGCAACAAATTTTTCGCAATTCTGCTGCTCCAAACGCTTAACCAGAATGGCCTAGGGAAAAAATTCACATACCGTTGTAATCGGGCGAGTTTCTACTCTCAGATGCAACAGGAATTTTTGGCTTAGGTCAATCCGTTCGCGAGATATGGGAGTTTGAATCTAAAAAATATTTGAGAAGACAACAAATTTATCGCACTTCTGCTGCTCCAAACGCTTAACCAGAATGGCCTAGGGAAAAAATACACATACCGTTGTAATCGGGCGAGTTTCTACTTTCAGATGCAATAGGAATTTTTGGGTTAGGTCAATCCGTTCGCGAGATATGGTGGTTTGAAGCCAAGAAATGGTTGAGAAGGCAAAATATTTTTCGCAATTCTGCTGCTCCAAACGTTTAACCAGAATGGCCCAGGGAAAAAATACACATACCGTTGTAATCGGGCGAGTTTCTACTTTCAGATGCAACAGGAATTTTTCGGTTAGGTCAATCCGTTCGCGAGATATGGGAGTTTGAAGCCAAGAAATGGTTGAGAAGGCAAAAAATTTTTCGCACATCTGCTGCTCCAAACGCTTAACCAGAATGGCCTAGGGAAAAAATACACATACCGTTGCAATCGGGCGAGTTTCTACTTTCAGATGCAATAGGAATTTTTGGGTTAGGTCAATCCGTTCGCGAGATATGGGGGTTTGAAGCCAAGAAATGGTTGGGAAGGCAAAAAATTTTTCGCAATTCTGCTGCTCCTAACGCTTAACCAGAATGGCCTAGGGAAAAAATACACATACCGTTGTTATCGGGCGAGTTTCTACTTTCAGATGCAACAGGAATTTTTGGGTTAGGTCAATCCGTTCGCGAGATATGGGAGTTTGAAACCAAGAAATGGTTGAGAAGGCAAAAAATTTTTCGCAATTCTGCTGCTCCTAACGCTTAACCAGAATGGCCTAGGGAAAAAATACACATACCGCTGTAATCGGGCGAGTTTCTACTTTCAGATGCAATAGGAATTTTTGGGTTAGGTCAATCCGTTCGCGAGATATGGTGGTTTGAAGCCAAGAAATGGTTGAGAAGGCAAAATATTTTTCGCAATTCTGCTGCTCCAAACGTTTAACCAGAATGGCCCAGGGAAAAAATACACATACCGTTGTAATCGGGCGAGTTTCTACTTTCAGATGCAACAGGAATTTTTGGGTTAGGTCAATCCGTTCGCGAGGTATGGGTGTTTGAAGCCAAGAAATGGTTGAGAAGGCAACAAATTTTTCGCAATTCTGCTGCTCCAAACGCTTAACCAGAATGGCCTAGGGAAAAAATTCACATACCGTTGTAATCGGGCGAGTTTCTACTCTCAGATGCAACAGGAATTTTTGGCTTAGGTCAATCCGTTCGCGAGATATGGGAGTTTGAATCTAAAAAATATTTGAGAAGACAACAAATTTATCGCACTTCTGCTGCTCCAAACGCTTAACCAGAATGGCCTAGGGAAAAAATACACATACCGTTGTAATCGGGCGAGTTTCTACTTTCAGATGCAATAGGAATTTTTGGGTTAGGTCAATCCGTTCGCGAGATATGGTGGTTTGAAGCCAAGAAATGGTTGAGAAGGCAAAATATTTTTCGCAATTCTGCTGCTCCAAACGTTTAACCAGAATGGCCCAGGGAAAAAATACACATACCGTTGTAATCGGGCGAGTTTCTACTTTCAGATGCAACAGGAATTTTTCGGTTAGGTCAATCCGTTCGCGAGATATGGGAGTTTGAAGCCAAGAAATGGTTGAGAAGGCAAAACATTTTTCGCAATTCTGCTGCTCCCAAACGCTTAACCAGAATGGCCTAGGGAAAAAATACACATACCGTTGTAATCGGGCGAGTTTCTACTTTCAGATGCAGTAAGAATTTTGGGTTAGGTCAATCCGATTCGCGAGATCTGGGAGTTGAAGCCAAGAAATGGTTGAGAAGGCAAAAAATTTTCGCAATTCTGCTGCTCCAAACGCTTAACCAGAATGGCCTAGGGAAAATATACACATACCGTTGTAATCGGGCGGAGTTTCTACTTTCAGATGCAACAGGAATTTTTGGGTAGGTCAATCCGTCGCGAGGTATGGTGTTTGAAGCCAAGAACTGGTTGAGAAGGCAACAATTTTTCGCAATTCTGCTGCTCCAAACGCTTAACCAGAATGGCCTAGGGAAAAATTCACATACCGTTGTAATCGGGCGAGTTTCTACTCTCAGATGCAACATGGAATTTTTGGCTTAGGTCAATCCGTTCGCGAGATATGGGAGTTTGAATCTAAAAAATATTTGAGAAGACAACAAATTTATCGCACTTCTGCTGCTCCAAACGCTTAACCAGAATGGCCTAGGAAAAAATACACATACCGTTGTAATCGGGCGAGTTTCTACTTTCAGATGCAATAGGAATTTTTGGGTTAGGTCAATCCGTTCGCGAGATATGGTGGTTTGAAGCCAAGAAATGGATGAGAAGGCAAAATATTTTTCGCAATTCTGCTGCTCCAAACGTTTAACCAGAATGGCCCAGGGAAAAAATACACATACCGTTGTAATCGGGCGAGTTTCTACTTTCAGATGCAACAGGAATTTTTCGGTTAGGTCAATCCGTTCGCGAGATATGGGAGTTTGAAGCCAAGAAATGGTTGAGAAGGCAAAAATTTTTCGCACATCTGCTGCTCCCAAACGCTTAACCAGAATGGCCTAGGGAAAAAATACACATACCGTTGCAATCGGGCGAGTTTCTACTTTCAGATGCAATAGGAATTTTGGGTTAGGTCAATCCGTTCGCGAGATATGGGGTTTGAAGCCAAGAAATGGTTGGGAAGGCAAAAAATTTTTCGCAATTCTGCTGCTCCTAACGCTTTAACCAGAATGGCCTAGGAAAAAATACACATACCGTTGTTATCGGGCGAGTTTCTACTTTCAGATGCAACAGGAATTTTTGGGTTAGGTCAATCGTTCGCGAGATATGGGAGTTTGAAACCAAGAAATGGTTGAGAAGGCAAAAAATTTTTCGCAATTCTGCTGCTCCTAACGCTTAACAGAATGGCCTAGGGAAAAAATACACATACCGCTGTAATCGGGCGAGTTTCTACTTTCAGATGCAATAGGAATTTTTGGGTTAGGTCAATCCGTTCGCGAGATATGGTGGTTTGAAGCCAAGAAATGTTGAGAAGGCAAAATATTTTTCGCAATTCTGCTGCTCCAAACGTTTAACCAGAATGGCCCAGGGAAAAAATACACATACCGTTGTAATCGGGCGAGTTTCTACTTTCAGATGCAACAGGAATTTTTCGTTAGGTCAATCCGTTCGCGAGATATGGGAGTTGAAGCCAAGAAATGGTTGAGAAGGCAAAAATTTTCGCACATCTGCTGCTCCAAACGCTTAACCAGAATGGCCTAGGGAAAAAATACACATACCGTTGCAATCGGGCGAGTTTCTACTTTCAGATGCCAATAGGAATTTTTGGGTTAGGTCAATCGTTCGCGAGATATGGGGGTTTGAAGCCAAGAAATGGTTGGGAAGGCAAAAAATTTTTCGCAATTCTGCTGCTCCTAACGCTTAACCAGAATGGCCTAGGGAAAAAATACACATACCGTTGTTATCGGGCGAGTTTCTACTTTCAGATGCAACAGAATTTTTGGGTTAGGTCAATCCGTTCGCGAGATATGGAGTTTGAAGCCCAAGAAATGGTTGAGGAGGCAAAAAATTTTTCGCAATTCTGCTGCTCCTAACGCTTAACCAGAATGGTCTAGGGAAAAACCACGCATACCTGCTGTAATCGGGCAAGTTTCTACTTTCAGACGCAACAGGAATTTTTGGGTAGGTCAATCCGTTCACGAGATATGGGAGTTTGAAACCAAGAATGGTTGAGAAGGCAA
>NW_027479931.1:0-52730 GCF_051014685.1 Ptiloglossa arizonensis
TATAAGCATAACGTATAACGTATAACGAATAACGTACACGTCTAACGTATAACGTTAACGTATAACGTATAACGTACAACGTATAGACGTATAACGTATAACGTAAACGTATAACGTATAACGTATAACGGTATAACGTATAACGTATAACGTATAACGTATACCGCATAACGTATAACGTATAACGTGTAGCGTATAAACGTATAACGTATAACGTAAACGTTTAACGTATAACGTATAACGTAGAACGTATATACGATAACGTAAACGTATAACGTATAACGTATAACGTATAACGATAACGCATACGTATAACGTATAACGTATAACGAATAACGTATACGTATAACGTACAAGTTTAACGTATATCGTATAACGTATAACGTATAACGTATAACGTATAACGTATAACGTATAACGTATAGCGTCTAACGTATACGTCTAACGTATAACGTACAACGTATAACGGTTAACGTAATCCTCTATAACGCATACGTATAACGTATAACGTATAACGTACAACGTCTAACGTATAACGTATAACGTATAACGTATACACGTACAACGTATAGTATAAGATAACGTATAACCGTATAACGTATAACGTAAGTAACGTATAACGTATAACGTATTACGTATAACGAATAACGTATACCATACGTATACAGTATAACGTACAACAATATACGATACGTATAACGTATAACGTATAACGTATAACGTACTACGTATATCGTATAACGTACAACTAAAACGTATAACGTATAACGCATAACGTATAACGTATAGCGTCTAACGTATAACGTATAACGTATAACGTATACCGATACGTATAAACGTAAACGTATAACGTTATTACGTATAGGGTATAACGTATAACGTATGACGATTAACGTAAAACGTAATGACGTATTACATATTACGTATAACGTATAACTATAACGTATACGTATAACGTATAACGTAATAACGTATAACGTATAACGTATAAACGTATAACGTATAACGTATAACGTATAACGTATAACGTATAACGTATAACGTATAACGAATAACGTATAACGTATAACGTATAACGTATAACGGATAACGTATAACGCATACGTATAATCGTATAACGTATGACGTTAACGTATATCGTAGAATCGTATACGCATAACGTAATACGTATACGTATAACGTATAACGTATAACGTATAACGTATAACGTACAACGTTTAACGTATAACGTATAACGTAGAACGTATAACGTATAGCGTATAACGTATAACGATACGTATAACGTATAACGTATAACGCATGAGGTCTATAACGCATAACGTATAACGCATAACGTACAACGCATACGTAAACGATATCCCTATAACGCATACGTAGATAGACATTACGTATAACGTATAACGTATACGTATAACGTATAACGTATAACGTATAACGTATGTCGTATAACGTATAACGTAAACGTATAACGTATAACGTAGAACGATAACGTATAACGTATAACGTATAACGTATAACGTGATAACGTATAACGTATACGCATAACGTATAACGTATAACGTATAACGTATACGTATACGTATAACGTACTACGTTACGTATAACGTATAACGTAGAACGTATAACGTAAACGTATAACGTATAACGTATAACGTATAGCGTCTAACGTATAACGTATAACGTATAACGACAACGTAAGACGTATAACGTTATATCCTATAACGCATAACGTATAACGTATAACGTAAACGTACAACGTCTAACGTATAACGTATAACGTATAACGTATAACGTACAACGTATAACGTATAACGTATAACGTATAGTATAACGTAAAACGTATAACGTAACGTATAACGTAATAACGTATAACGTAAACGTTAACGTATAACGTATACGTATAACGTATAACGTATAACGTAATAACGTATAACGTATAACCAATAACGTAAACGGTAGGTAACGTAGAACGTATAACGTATAACGTATAACGTATAACGTATAACGTATAACGTATAACGATAACGTATAACGTACAACGTTTAACGTATAACGTATAACGAATAACGTATAACGTATATCGCATGACGTATAACGCATAACGTATAACCGTATAACGTACAAGCTATAACGTATAACGTATATCCTATAACGCATAACGTATAACGTATAGCGTAAAACGTATAACGTATAACGTATAACGTATAACGTATAACGTATAACGTATAACGTATAACGTATAACGTATACCGTATAACGTATAACGTAAACGTATTACGTATAACGTATAACGTATAACGTATACGTATAACGTATAACGTATAACGTATAACGTATAACGTATAACGTATACGTATAACGTATAACGTATAAACGTATAACGTATAACGTATAACGTATAACGTATAAGTATAACGTATAACGTATAACGTATAACGTATAACGTATACGGAACGAAACGTATAACGTATAACGTATAACGTATTACGTATAACGATAACGAATAACGTATAACGGATAACGTATAAGTATAACGATAACGTATAACGTATAACGTATAACGTACACGTCTAACGTATAAAGTATAACGTATAACGTATAACGTACAACGTATAACGTATTACGTATATCCTATAACGCATAACGTATAACGTATATCCTATAACGCATAACGTATAACGTATAACGTACAACGTAATAACGTATACCGTATAACGTATACGTATAACGTATAACGTATAACGTATAACGTATAACGTATAACGTACAATCGTGTAACGTATAACGTATAACGAATAACGTATAACGTAATCGCGATGACGTATAACGCATAACGTATAACGTAATAACGTACAACGTATAACGTACAACTGTATATCCTATAACGCATAACGTATAACGTATAACGTATATCGTATACGTATAACTATAACGTTAGTAACGTATAACGTATAACGTATTACGTATATGACGTATAACGTATAAGTAACGTACAACGTTTGACGTAAACGAAACGTAGAACGTTAACGTATAACGTATAACGTATAACGTATAACCGCATAACGTAAAACGGTATACGTATAACGTATAACGTATAACGATAACGTACAACGTTTAACGTATAACGTATAACGTTAAGCTATACGTATACGTATAACGTATAACGTATAACGTATAGCGTCTACGTATAACGATAAAGTATACGTACAACGTATACGTATAACGTATATCCTATAACGCATAACGTATAACGTATAACGTATAACGTATAACGTATACGTACAACGTCCTAACGTATAAGTATAACGTATACGTTAACGTACAACGTATAACGTATAACGTAATAACGTATAACGTATATCGTATAACGTATAAACGTATAACGTATAACGTATAACGTATAACGTATTAACGTATAACGAATAACGTATTACGTATACGTATAACGTTAACCGTATAACGTATGACGTATAACCATAACGTATAACGTATACGTATCACGTATAACGTATTACGTATAACGTATAACGTATAACGTACAACGTTTAACGTATAACGGTATAACGAATAACGTATAACGTATATCGCATGACGTATAACGCATAAGGTATACGTATAACGTACAACGTATAACGTATAACGTATATCCTATAACGCATAACGTATAACGTATACCGTATAACGTATAACGTATAACGTATACGTATAACGTATAACGTATAACGTTAACGTATAACGTATAACCGTATAACGTATAAGTATATCCTATAACGCAATTAACGTATAGCGTATAACGTACAACATATAACGTACAAGTCTAACGTAACGTATTAACGTATAACGTAGAACGTATAACGTATAACGTATAACGTATAACGTATAACGTATAACCGTAAACGTATAACTTATAACGATAACGTATAACGTATAACGTAATATCCTATAACGCATACGGATAACGTATAACGTATAACGTATAAAGTATACCGTATAACGTATAACGTATACGTATAACGTATAACGTATAACGTAAGTAACGTAAGTATAACGTATAACGGTATAACGTATAACGTATAACGTAAACGTATAACGGTAAGGTAACGTATAACGCATAACGTATAACGTATAACGTATAACGTATATCGTATAAGTATAACGTATAACGTATAAACGTAGTAATCGTATAACGTATAACGTAGTAAGTCAAGTATATCGTATAACGTATAGTACGGTATAACGTATAACGTATAACGTAATAACGAATAACGTATACGTATAACGTATTACGTATAACGTACTAACGTACTTAACGTACTACTACTTACTACTAACGATACTTACGTATAACGTAAAACGATATAACGTATAACTGTTAACGTAAACGTATAACGTATAACGTACACGTTTAACGTATAACGTACTAACGTAGAACGTATAACGATAACGTATAACGTATAACGTATAACGTATAGCGTCTAACGATAACGTATAACGGTATAACGTCAACGTATACGTATAACGTATGATCCTATACGCATAACGGTATAACGTATAACGTATAACGTACAACTTCTAACGTATAACGTATATACGTATAACGTATAACGTACAACGTATAACGTATAACGTACAACGTATACGTATAACGTATATCCTATAACGCATACGTATAACGTATAACGATAACGTAAAGTAACGTATAACGTATACGTATAACGTATAACGTATTACGTATAACGTATAACGTATAACGTATAACGTATAACGTATAAGTATTACGTATAACGTAATAACGTATAACGTATAACGTATACGTATACGTATAACGTATACTAACGTATACGTATAACGTATAACGTATACGTATTAGCGTATAACGTATAACGTATAACGTATAACGTATATAACGTATAAACGTATAACGTATAACGTATAACGGATACGTTAACGTATAACGTATAACGTATAACGTATACGTATAACGTACAACGTCTAACGTATAACGTATAACGTATAACGTATAACGTACAACGTAAACGTATACGTATATCCTAGTAACGCAATAACGTATAACCGTAGATCCCTATAACGCATAACGTATAACGATAACGTACACGTATAACGTATAACGTAAACGTATAAGACGTATAACGTATAACGATACGTATAACGTATAACGATACATCCGTTTGACGATAACGGTATAACGAATAACGTATAACGATATCGCATGACGTTAACGCATAACGTATAACGTATAACGTACAACGTATAACGTACTACGTATATCCTATAACGCATAACGTTAACGTATAACGTATATCGTATAACGTATAACGTATAAAGTATAACGTATAACGTATGAAGATATAACGGATACGTTATAACGACAACGTTTGACGTATACGTATTACGTAGACGTATAACGTATAACGTAATAACGGTATAACGTATAACGCATAACGTATAACGTATAACGTATAACGTATAACGTATAACGTATAAGCTACAAGTTTAACGTATAACGTATAACGTATAACGTATAACGATAACGTATAACGTATAACGTAGTAACGTATACGTAACACGTATAGCGTCTAACGTATAACGTATAATAGTATAACGTACAACGTATAACGTATAACGATATCCTATAACGCATAACGATAACGTGATAACGTATAACGTAACGTATACGTACACGTCTAACGTTAACGTTAACGTATAACGTATAACGTACATACGTATAACGTATAACGTATAACGTGACAACGTATAACGTATAACGTATAACGTATAACGTAAACGTATAACGTATAACGTATAACGTAACGTATAACGATAACGATAACGTATAACGTATACGTATAACGTATGACGTATAACCAATAACGTATACGTATAACGTATAACGTATAACGTATACGTATAACGTATAACGTATAACGTACAACGTTTAACGTATAACGTATTACGAATAACGTATAACGTATATCGCATGACGTAACGCATAACGTATAACGTATAACGTACAAACGTATAACGTATAACGTATATACTATAACGCATAACGTATAACGTATACCGGTATTAACGTATAACGTATAACGTATAACGTATAACGTATAACGTATAACGTATATACGTATAACGTATAACGTATAACGTATAACGTATAACGTAATTCCTATAACGCATAACGTATAACGTAAACGTACAACATATAACGTATAACGGTATAACGTATAACGTCTAACGTATAACGTATAAACGTATAACGTATACGTATAACGTATAACGTATAACGTATAACGTATAACGTATAAACGTATACGTATAACGTATAACGTATACGTATAACGTATAACGTATAACGTATAACGTATTCAACGTATAACGTACAACGTATACCCTATAACGCATAACTTATAACGTATAACGTATAACGTATAACGTATAACGTATAACGTATAAGTTAACGTATGACGTATAACGTATAACGTATAACGTACAACTTTGACGTATACCGTATAACGTATAACGTACAACTATAACGTATAACGTATATCGTATAACGTATAACGTATATCTATAACGCTTAACACTATAACGTATAACGTACAACATATAAACGTAAACGTATAACGTTAACGTATAACGTATAACGTATAAGTATAACGTATAACGTATACGTATAACGTATAACGTATAACGTATAACGTATAACGTATAACGTATAACGTATAACGTATAACGTATAACGTATAACGTAATAACGTATAACGTATAACGTATAACGTATAACGTATAACGTATAACGTATAACTACCGTACAGTATAACGTACAACGTAAACCCTATAACGCATAACGTATAACGTATAACGTATAACGTATAACGTATAACGTATAACGTATTAAAGTATAACGTATGGCGTATAACGTATAACGTATAACGTACAACGTTTGACGTATAACGTATAACGTAGAGTATACGTATAACGATAACGTATAACGTATAACGTATAACGTATAACGTATAACGTATAACGTATAAACGTATATCCTATAACGCATAACGGATAACGTATAACGTATAAAGTATAACGTACAACGTATAACGTATAACGTATATCCTATAACGCATAACGTATAACGTATAACGTATAACGTATAACGTATAACGTACAACGTCTAACGTATAACGTATAACGTATAACGTATAACGTACAACGTATAACGTATAACGTATAACGTACAACGTATAACGTATAACGTATAACGTATAACGTATAACGTATAACGTATAACGTATAACGTATAACGTATAACGTATAACGTATAAACGTATAACGTATAACGTATAACGTATGACGTATAACAATAACGTATAACGTATAACGTATAACGTATAACGTATAACGTATAACGTATAACGTATAACGTACAACGTTTAACGTATAACGTATAACGAATAACGTTATAACGTATATCGCATGCGTATAACGCATAACGTATACGTATAACGTACAACGTATAACGTATAACGTATATCGTATAACGTATAACGTATAACGTATAACGTATAACGTATAACGTATAACGTATAACGTATAACGTATAACGTATAACGTATAACGTATAACGTATAACGTATAACGTATAACGTATAACGTATAACGTATAACGTATAACGTATAACGTATAACGTATAACGTATAACGTATAACGTATAACGTATAACGTATAACCAATAACGTATAACGTATAACGTATAACGTATAACGTATAACGTATAACGTATAACGTATAACGTATAACGTATAACGTATAACGTACAACGTTTAACGTGTAACGTATAACGAATAACGTATAACGTATATCGCATGACGTATAACGCATAACGTATAACGTATAACGTACAACGTATAACGTATAACGTATATCCTATAACGCATAACGTATAACGTATAACGTATAACGTATAACGTATAACGTATAACGTATAACGTATAACGTATAACGTATAACGTATAACGTATAACGTATAACGTATAACGTATAACGTATTACGTATAACGTATAACATATAACGTATAACGTATAACGTATAACGTATAACGTATAACGTATAACGTATAACGTATAACGTATAACGTATAACGTATAACGTATAACGTATAACGTATAACGTATAACGTATAACGTATAACGTATAACGTATAACGTATAACGTATAACGGATAACGTATAACGTATAACGTATAACGTATAACGTATAACGTATAACGTACAACGTCTAACGTATAACGTATAACGTATAACGTATAACGTACAACGTATAACGTATAACGTATATCCTATAACGCATAACGTATAACGTATATCCTATAACGCATAACGTATAACGTATAACGTACAACGTATAACGTATAACGTATAACGTATAACGTATAACGTATAACGTATAACGTATAACGTATAACGTATAACGTACAACGTTTAACGTATAACGTATAACGAATAACGTATAACGTATATCGCATGACGTATAACGCATAACGTATAACGTATAACGTACAACGTATAACGTACAACGTATATCCTATAACGCATAACGTATAACGTATAACGTATATCGTATAACGTATAACGTATAACGTATAACGTATAACGTATGACGTATAACGTATAACGTATAACGTACAACGTTTGACGCATAACGTATAACGTAGAACGTATAACGTATAACGTATAACGTATAACGTATAACGCATAACGTATAACGTATAACGTATAACGTATAACGTATAACGTATAACGTACAACGTTTAACGTATAACGTATAACGTATAACGTATAACGTATAACGTATAACGTATAACGTATAACGTATAGCGTCTAACGTATAACGTATAAAGTATAACGTACAACGTATAACGTATAACGTATATCCTATAACGCATAACGTATAACGTATAACGTATAACGTATAACGTATAACGTATAACGTACAACGTCTAACGTATAACGTATAACGTATAACGTATAACGTACAACGTATAACGTATAACGTATAACGTACAACGTATAACGTATAACGTATAACGTATAACGTATAACGTATAACGTATAACGTATAACGTATAACGTATAACGTATAACGTATAACGTATAACGTATAACGTATGACGTATAACCAATAACGTATAACGTATAACGTATAACGTATAACGTATAACGTATAACGTATAACGTATAACGTACAACGTTTAACGTATAACGTATAACGAATAACGTATAACGTATATCGCATGACGTATAACGCATAACGTATAACGTATAACGTACAACGTATAACGTATAACGTATATCCTATAACGCATAACGTATAACGTATACCGTATAACGTATAACGTATAACGTATAACGTATAACGTATAACGTATAACGTATAACGTATAACGTATAACGTATAACGTATAACGTATAACGTATAACGTATATCCTATAACGCATAACGTATAACGTATAACGTACAACATATAACGTATAACGTATAACGTATAACGTATAACGTATAACGTATAACGTATAACGTATAACGTATAACGTATAACGTATAACGTATAACGTATAACGTATAACGTATAACGTATAACGTATAACGTATAACGTATAACGTATAACGTATAACGTATAACGTATAACGTATAACGTATAACGTATAACGTACAACGTATAACGTACAACGTATACCCTATAACGCATAACGTATAACGTATAACGTATAACGTATAACGTATAACGTATAACGTATAAAGTATAACGTATGACGTATAACGTATAACGTATAACGTACAACGTTTGACGTATAACGTATAACGTATAACGTACAACGTATAACGTATAACGTATAACGTATAACGTATAACGTATATCCTATAACGCATAACGTATAACGTATAACGTACAACATATAACGTATAACGTATAACGTATAACGTATAACGTATAACGTATAACGTATAACGTATAACGTATAACGTATAACGTATAACGTATAACGTATAACGTATAACGTATAACGTATAACGTATAACGTATAACGTATAACGTATAACGTATAACGTATAACGTATAACGTATAACGTATAACGTATAACGTATAACGTATAACGTACAACGTATAACGTACAACGTATACCCTATAACGCATAACGTATAACGTATAACGTATAACGTATAACGTATAACGTATAACGTATAAAGTATAACGTATGGCGTATAACGTATAACGTATAACGTACAACGTTTGACGTATAACGTATAACGTATAACGTATAACGTATAACGTATAACGTATAACGTATAACGTATAACGTATAACGTATAACGTATAACGTATAACGTATAACGTATAACGTATAACGTATAACGTATAACGTATAACGTATAACGTATAACGTATAACGTATAACGTACAACGTTTAACGTATAACGTATAACGAATAACGTATAACGTATATCGCATGACGTATAACGCATAACGTATAACGTATAACGTACAACGTATAACGTATAACGTATATCCTATAACGCATAACGTATAACGTATACCGTATAACGTATAACGTATAACGTATAACGTATAACGTATAACGTATAACGTATAACGTATAACGTATAACGTATAACGTATAACGTATAACGTATAACGTATATCCTATAACGCATAACGTATAACGTATAACGTACAACATATAACGTATAACGTATAACGTATAACGTATAACGTATAACGTATAACGTATAACGTATAACGTATAACGTATAACGTATAACGTATAACGTATAACGTATAACGTATAACGTATAACGTATAACGTATAACGTATAACGTATAACGTATAACGTATAACGTATAACGTATAACGTACAACGTATAACGTACAACGTATACCCTATAACGCATAACGTATAACGTATAACGTATAACGTATAACGTATAACGTATAACGTATAAAGTATAACGTATGACGTATAACGTATAACGTATAACGTACAACGTTTGACGTATAACGTATAACGTATAACGTACAACGTATAACGTATAACGTATAACGTATAACGTATAACGTATATCCTATAACGCATAACGTATAACGTATAACGTACAACATATAACGTATAACGTATAACGTATAACGTATAACGTATAACGTATAACGTATAACGTATAACGTATAACGTATAACGTATAACGTATAACGTATAACGTATAACGTATAACGTATAACGTATAACGTATAACGTATAACGTATAACGTATAACGTATAACGTATAACGTATAACGTATAACGTATAACGTATAACGTACAACGTATAACGTACAACGTATACCCTATAACGCATAACGTATAACGTATAACGTATAACGTATAACGTATAACGTATAACGTATAAAGTATAACGTATGGCGTATAACGTATAACGTATAACGTACAACGTTTGACGTATAACGTATAACGTAGAACGTATAACGTATAACGTATAACGTATAACGTATAACGTATAACGTATAACGTATAACGTATAACGTATAACGTATAACGTATAACGTATATCCTATAACGCATAACGGATAACGTATAACGTATAACGTATAAAGTATAATGTATAACGTATAACGTATAACGTATAACGTATAACGTATAACGTATAACGTATAACGTATAACGTATAACGTATAACGTATAACGTATAACGTATAACGTATAACGTATAACGTATAACGTATAACGTATAACGTATAACGTATAACGTATAACGTATAACGTACAACGTATAACGTACAACGTATACCCTATAACGCATAACGTATAACGTATAACGTATAACGTATAACGTATAACGTATAACGTATAAAGTATAACGTATGGCGTATAACGTATAACGTATAACGTACAACGTTTGACGTATAACGTATAACGTAGAACGTATAACGTATAACGTATAACGTATAACGTATAACGTATAACGTATAACGTATAACGTATAACGTATAACGTATAACGTATAACGTATATCCTATAACGCATAACGGATAACGTATAACGTATAACGTATAAAGTATAATGTATAACGTATAACGTATAACGTATAACGTATAACGTATAACGTATAACGTATAACGTATAACGTATAACGTATAACGTATAACGTATAACGTATAACGTATAACGTATAACGTATAACGTATAACGTATAACGTATAACGTATAACGTATAACGTATAACGTATAACGTATAACGTATAACGTATAACGTATAACGTATAACGTATAACGTATAACGTATAACGTATAACGTATAACGTATAACGTATAACGTATAACGTATAGCGTATAACGTATAACGTATGACGATTAACGTAAAACGTATGACGTATTACATATTACGTATAACGTATAACGTATAACGTATAACGTATAACGTATAACGTATAGGGTATAACGTATAACGTATGACGATTAACGTAAATCGTATGACGTATTACATATTACGTATAACGTATAACGTATAACGGTTAACGTATAACGTATAACGTATAACGTATAACGTATAACGTATAACGTATAACGTATAACGTATAACGTATAACGTATAACGTATAACGTATAACGTATAACGTATAACGTATAACGTATAACGTATAACGTATAACGTATAACGTATAACGTATAACGTATAACGTATGACGTATAACGTATAACGTACAACGTTTAACGTATAACGTATAACGTAGAACGTATAACGTACAACGTATAACGTATAACGTATAACGTATAACGTATAACGTATAACGTATAACGTATAACGTACAACATATAACTTATAACGTATAACGTATAACGTATAACGTATAACGTATAACGTATAACGTATAACGTACAACGTATAACGTATAACGTATAACGCATAACGTATAACGTATAGCGTCTAACGTATAACGTATAACGTATAACGTATAACGTATAACGTATAACGTATAACGTATAACGTATAACGTATAACGTATAGGGTATAACGTATAACGTATGACGATTAACGTAAAACGTATGACGTATTACATATTACGTATAACGTATAACGTATAACGTATAACGTATAACGTATAACGTATAACGTATAGCGTATAACGTATAACGTATAACGTATAACGTATAACGTATAACGTATAACGTATAACGTATAACGTATAACGTATAACGTATAACGGATAACGTATAACGCATAACGTATAACGTATAACGTATGACGTATAACGTATATCGTATAACGTATAACGTATATCCTATAACGCATAACGGATAACGTATAACGTATAACGTATAAAGTATAATGTATAACGTATAACGTATAACGTATAACGTATAACGTATAACGTATAACGTATAACGTATAACGTATAACGTATAACGTATAACGTATAACGTATAACGTATAACGTATAACGTATAACGTATAACGTATAACGTATAACGTATAACGTATAACGTATAACGTATAACGTATAACGTATAGCGTATAACGTATAACGTATGACGATTAACGTAAAACGTATGACGTATTACATATTCCGTATAACGTATAACGTATAACGTATAACGTATAACGTATAACGTATAACGTATAATGTATAACGTAGAACGTATAACGTATAACGCATAACGTATAACGTATAACGTATGACGTATAAAGTATAGCGTATGACGTATAACGTATAACGTATAACGTATAACGTACAACGTTTGACGTATAACGTATAACGTAGAACGTATAACGTATAACGTATAACGTATAACGTATAACGTATAACGTATAACGTATAACGTATAACGTATAACGTATATCCTATAACGCATAACGTATAACGTATAACGTATAACGTATAACGTATAACGTATAACGTATAACGTATAACGTATAACGTATAACGTATAACGTATAACGTATAACGTATAACGTATAACGTATAACGTATAACGTATAACGTATAACGTATAACGTATAACGTATAACGTATAACGTATAACGTATAACGTATAACGTATAACGTATAACGTATAACGTATAACGTATAACGTATAACGTATAACGTATAGCGTATAACGTATAACGTATGACGATTAACGTAAAACGTATGACGTATTACATATTACGTATAACGTATAACGTATAACGTATAACGTATAACGTATAACGTATAGGGTATAACGTATAACGTATGACGATTAACGTAAATCGTATGACGTATTACATATTACGTATAACGTATAACGTATAACGTATAACGTATAACGTATAACGTATAACGTATAACGTATAACGTATAACGTATAACGTATAACGTATAACGTATAACGTATAACGTATAACGTATAACGTATAACGTATAACGTATAACGTATAACGTATAACGTATAACGTATAACGTATAACGTATAACGTATAACGTATGACGTATAACGTATAACGTACAACGTTTAACGTATAACGTATAACGTAGAACGTATAACGTACAACGTATAACGTATAACGTATAACGTATAACGTATAACGTATAACGTATAACGTACAACGTATAACGTACAACGTATACCCTATAACGCATAACGTATAACGTATAACGTATAACGTATAACGTATAACGTATAACGTATAAAGTATAACGTATGACGTATAACGTATAACGTATAACGTACAACGTTTGACGTATAACGTATAACGTATAACGTACAACGTATAACGTATAACGTATAACGTATAACGTATAACGTATATCCTATAACGCATAACGTATAACGTATAACGTACAACATATAACGTATAACGTATAACGTATAACGTATAACGTATAACGTATAACGTATAACGTATAACGTATAACGTATAACGTATAACGTATAACGTATAACGTATAACGTATAACGTATAACGTATAACGTATAACGTATAACGTATAACGTATAACGTATAACGTATAACGTATAACGTATAACGTATAACGTATAACGTACAACGTATAACGTACAACGTATACCCTATAACGCATAACGTATAACGTATAACGTATAACGTATAACGTATAACGTATAACGTATAAAGTATAACGTATGGCGTATAACGTATAACGTATAACGTACAACGTTTGACGTATAACGTATAACGTAGAACGTATAACGTATAACGTATAACGTATAACGTATAACGTATAACGTATAACGTATAACGTATAACGTATAACGTATATCCTATAACGCATAACGGATAACGTATAACGTATAACGTATAAAGTATAATGTATAACGTATAACGTATAACGTATAACGTATAACGTATAACGTATAACGTATAACGTATAACGTATAACGTATAACGTATAACGTATAACGTATAACGTATAACGTATAACGTATAACGTATAACGTATAACGTATAACGTATAACGTATAACGTATAACGTATAACGTATAACGTATAACGTATAGCGTATAACGTATAACGTATGACGATTAACGTAAAACGTATGACGTATTACATATTACGTATAACGTATAACGTATAACGTATAACGTATAACGTATAACGTATAACGTATAATGTATAACGTAGAACGTATAACGTATAACGCATAACGTATAACGTATAACGTATGACGTATAAAGTATAACGTATGACGTATAACGTATAACGTATAACGTACAACGTTTGACGTATAACGTATAACGTAGAACGTATAACGTATAACGTATAACGTATAACGTATAACGTATAACGTATAACGTATAACGTATAACGTATAACGTATATCCTATAACGCATAACGTATAACGTATAACGTATAACGTATAACGTATAACGTATAACGTATAACGTATAACGTATAACGTATAACGTATAACGTATAACGTATAACGTATAACGTATAACGTATAACGTATAACGTATAACGTATAACGTATAACGTATAACGTATAACGTATAACGTATAACGTATAACGTATAACGTATAACGTATAACGTATAACGTATAGCGTATAACGTATAACGTATGACGATTAACGTAAAACGTATGACGTATTACATATTACGTATAACGTATAACGTATAACGTATAACGTATAACGTATAACGTATAACGTATAGGGTATAACGTATAACGTATGACGATTAACGTAAATCGTATGACGTATTACATATTACGTATAACGTATAACGTATAACGGTTAACGTATAACGTATAACGTATAACGTATAACGTATAACGTATAACGTATAACGTATAACGTATAACGTATAACGTATAACGTATAACGTATAACGTATAACGTATAACGTATAACGTATAACGTATAACGTATAACGTATAACGTATAACGTATAACGTATAACGTATAACGTATAACGTATGACGTATAACGTATAACGTACAACGTTTAACGTATAACGTATAACGTAGAACGTATAACGTACAACGTATAACGTATAACGTATAACGTATAACGTATAACGTATAACGTATAACGTATAACGTACAACATATAACTTATAACGTATAACGTATAACGTATAACGTATAACGTATAACGTATAACGTATAACGTACAACGTATAACGTATAACGTATAACGCATAACGTATAACGTATAGCGTCTAACGTATAACGTATAACGTATAACGTATAACGTATAACGTATAACGTATAACGTATAACGTATAACGTATAACGTATAGGGTATAACGTATAACGTATGACGATTAACGTAAAACGTATGACGTATTACATATTACGTATAACGTATAACGTATAACGTATAACGTATAACGTATAACGTATAACGTATAACGTATAACGTATAACGTATAACGTATAACGTATAACGTATAACGTATAACGTATAACGTATAACGTATAACGTATAACGGATAACGTATAACGCATAACGTATAACGTATAACGTATGACGTATAACGTATATCGTATAACGTATAACGTATATCCTATAACGCATAACGGATAACGTATAACGTATAACGTATAAAGTATAATGTATAACGTATAACGTATAACGTATAACGTATAACGTATAACGTATAACGTATAACGTATAACGTATAACGTATAACGTATAACGTATAACGTATAACGTATAACGTATAACGTATAACGTATAACGTATAACGTATAACGTATAACGTATAACGTATAACGTATAACGTATAACGTATAACGTATAACGTATAGCGTATAACGTATAACGTATGACGATTAACGTAAAACGTATGACGTATTACATATTCCGTATAACGTATAACGTATAACGTATAACGTATAACGTATAACGTATAACGTATAATGTATAACGTAGAACGTATAACGTATAACGCATAACGTATAACGTATAACGTATGACGTATAAAGTATAGCGTATGACGTATAACGTATAACGTATAACGTACAACGTTTGACGTATAACGTATAACGTATAACGTATAACGTATAACGTATAACGTATAACGTATAACGTATAACGTATAACGTATAACGTATAACGTATAACGTATAACGTATAACGTATATCCTATAACGCATAACGTATAACGTATAACGTATAACGTATAACGTATAACGTATAACGTATAACGTATAACGTATAACGTATAACGTATAACGTATAACGTATAACGTATAACGTATAACGTATAACGTATAACGTATAACGTATAACGTATAACGTATAACGTATAACGTATAACGTATAACGTATAACGTATAACGTATAACGTATAACGTATAACGTATAACGTATAACGTATAACGTATAGCGTATAACGTATAACGTATAGCGTATAACGTATAACGTATGACGATTAACGTAAAACGTATGACGTATTACATATTACGTATAACGTATAACGTATAACGTATAACGTATAACGTATAACGTATAGGGTATAACGTATAACGTATGACGATTAACGTAAATCGTATGACGTATTACATATTACGTATAACGTATAACGTATAACGTATAACGTATAACGTATAACGTATAACGTATAACGTATAACGTATAACGTATAACGTATAACGTATAACGTATAACGTATAACGTATAACGTATAACGTATAACGTATAACGTATAACGTATAACGTATAACGTATAACGTATAACGTATAACGTATAACGTATGACGTATAACGTATAACGTACAACGTTTAACGTATAACGTATAACGTAGAACGTATAACGTACAACGTATAACGTATAACGTATAACGTATAACGTATAACGTATAACGTATAACGTATAACGTATAACGTACAACATATAACGTATAACGTATAACGTATAACGTATAACGTATAACGTATAACGTATAACGTATAACGTACAACGTATAACGTATAACGTATAACGCATAACGTATAACGTATAGCGTCTAACGTATAACGTATAACGTATAACGTATAACGTATAACGTATAACGTATAACGTATAACGTATAACGTATAACGTATAACGTATAGGGTATAACGTATAACGTATGACGATTAACGTAAAACGTATGACGTATTACATATTACGTATAACGTATAACGTATAACGTATAACGTATAACGTATAACGTATAACGTATAACGTACAACGTTTAACGTATAACGTATAACGTAGAACGTATAACGTACAACGTATAACGTATAACGTATAACGTATAACGTATAACGTATAACGTATAACGTATAACGTACAACATATAACTTATAACGTATAACGTATAACGTATAACGTATAACGTATAACGTATAACGTATAACGTACAACGTATAACGTATAACGTATAACGCATAACGTATAACGTATAGCGTCTAACGTATAACGTATAACGTATAACGTATAACGTATAACGTATAACGTATAACGTATAACGTATAACGTATAACGTATAGGGTATAACGTATAACGTATGACGATTAACGTAAAACGTATGACGTATTACATATTACGTATAACGTATAACGTATAACGTATAACGTATAACGTATAACGTATAACGTATAACGTATAACGTATAACGTATAACGTATAACGTATAACGTATAACGTATAACGTATAACGTATAACGTATAACGTATAACGTATAACGTATAACGTATAACGTATAACGGATAACGTATAACGCATAACGTATAACGTATAACGTATGACGTATAACGTATATCGTATAACGTATAACGTATATCCTATAACGCATAACGGATAACGTATAACGTATAACGTATAAAGTATAATGTATAACGTATAACGTATAACGTATAACGTATAACGTATAACGTATAACGTATAACGTATAACGTATAACGTATAACGTATAACGTATAACGTATAACGTATAACGTATAACGTATAACGTATAACGTATAACGTATAACGTATAACGTATAACGTATAACGTATAACGTATAACGTATAACGTATAACGTATAGCGTATAACGTATAACGTATGACGATTAACGTAAAACGTATGACGTATTACATATTCCGTATAACGTATAACGTATAACGTATAACGTATAACGTATAACGTATAACGTATAATGTATAACGTAGAACGTATAACGTATAACGCATAACGTATAACGTATAACGTATGACGTATAAAGTATAGCGTATGACGTATAACGTATAACGTATAACGTATAACGTACAACGTTTGACGTATAACGTATAACGTAGAACGTATAACGTATAACGTATAACGTATAACGTATAACGTATAACGTATAACGTATAACGTATAACGTATAACGTATAACGTATATCCTATAACGCATAACGTATAACGTATAACGTATAACGTATAACGTATAACGTATAACGTATAACGTATAACGTATAACGTATAACGTATAACGTATAACGTATAACGTATAACGTATAACGTATAACGTATAACGTATAACGTATAACGTATAACGTATAACGTATAACGTATAACGTATAACGTATAACGTATAACGTATAACGTATAACGTATAACGTATAACGTATAACGTATAACGTATAACGTATAGCGTATAACGTATAACGTATGACGATTAACGTAAAACGTATGACGTATTACATATTACGTATAACGTATAACGTATAACGTATAACGTATAACGTATAACGTATAGGGTATAACGTATAACGTATGACGATTAACGTAAATCGTATGACGTATTACATATTACGTATAACGTATAACGTATAACGTATAACGTATAACGTATAACGTATAACGTATAACGTATAACGTATAACGTATAACGTATAACGTATAACGTATAACGTATAACGTATAACGTATAACGTATAACGTATAACGTATAACGTATAACGTATAACGTATAACGTATAACGTATAACGTATAACGTATGACGTATAACGTATAACGTACAACGTTTAACGTATAACGTATAACGTAGAACGTATAACGTACAACGTATAACGTATAACGTATAACGTATAACGTATAACGTATAACGTATAACGTATAACGTACAACATATAACGTATAACGTATAACGTATAACGTATAACGTATAACGTATAACGTATAACGTATAACGTATAACGTACAACGTATAACGTATAACGTATAACGCATAACGTATAACGTATAGCGTCTAACGTATAACGTATAACGTATAACGTATAACGTATAACGTATAACGTATAACGTATAACGTATAACGTATAACGTATAACGTATAGGGTACAACGTATAACGTATGACGATTAACGTAAAACGTATGACGTATTACATATTACGTATAACGTATAACGTATAACGTATAATGTATAACGTATAACGTATAACGTATAACGTATAACGTATAACGTATAACGTATAACGTATAACGTATAACGTATAACGTATAACGTATAACGTATAACGGATAACGTATAACGCATAACGTATAACGTATAACGTATGACGTATAACGTATATCGTATAACGTATAACGCATAACGTATAACGTATAACGTATAACGTATAACGTATAACGTATAACGTATAACGTACAACGTTTAACGTATAACGTATAACGTAGAACGTATAACGTATAACGTATAACGTATAACGTATAACGTATAACGTATAACGTATAACGTATAACGCATGACGTATAACGCATAACGTATAACGTATAACGTACAACGTATAACGTACAACGTATATCCTATAACGCATAACGTAGAACATATAACGTATAACGTATAACGTATAACGTATAACGTATAACGTATAACGTATGACGTATAACGTATAACGTATAACGTATAACGTATAACGTATAACGTATAACGTATAACGTATATCCTATAACGCATAACGTATAACGTATAACGTATAACGTATAACGCATAACGTATTACGTATAACGTGTAACGTATAACGTATAACGTATAACGTACAACGTTTAACGTATAACGTATAACGTAGAACGTATAACGTATAACGTATAACGTATAACGTATAACGTATAACGTATAACGTATAACGCATAACGTATAACGTATAACGTATAACGTATAACGTATAACGTATAACGTACAACGTTTAACGTATAACGTATAACGTAGAACGTATAACGTATAACGTATAACGTATAACGTATAACGTATAGCGTCTAACGTATAACGTATAACGTATAACGTACAACGTATAACGTATAACGTATATCCTATAACGCATAACGTATAACGTATAACGTATAACGTACAACGTCTAACGTATAACGTATAACGTATAACGTATAACGTACAACGTATAACGTATAACGTATAACGTATAACGTATAACGTATAACGTATAACGTATAACGTATAACGTATAACGTATAACGTATAACGTATAACGTATAACGTATAACGTATAACGTATAACGTATAACGTATAACGTATAACCAATAACGTATAACGTATAACGTATAACGTATAACGTATAACGTATAACGTATAACGTATAACGTATAACGTATAACGTACAACGTTTAACGTATAACGTATAACGAATAACGTATAACGTATATCGCATGACGTATAACGCGTAACGTATAACGTATAACGTACAACGTATAACGTATAACGTATATCCTATAACGCATAACGTATAACGTATAACGTATAACGTATAACGTATAACGTATAACGTATAACGTATAACGTATAACGTATAACGCATAACGTATAACGTATAACGTGTAACGTATAACGTATAACGTATAACGTACAACGTTTAACGTATAACGTATAACGTAGAACGTATAACGTATAACGTATAACGTATAACGTATAACGTATAACGTATAACGTATAACGTATAACGTATAACGTATAACGTATAACGTACAACGTTTAACGTATAACGTATAACGTAGAACGTATAACGTATAACGTATAACGTATAACGTATAACGTATAGCGTCTAACGTATAACGTATAACGTATAACGTACAACGTATAACGTATAACGTATATCCTATAACGCATAACGTATAACGTATAACGTATAACGTACAACGTCTAACGTATAACGTATAACGTATAACGTATAACGTATAACGTACAACGTATAACGTATAACGTATAACGTATAACGTATAACGTATAACGTATAACGTATAACGTATAACGTATAACGTATAACGTATAACGCATAACGTATAACGTACAACGTATAACGTACAACATATAACGTATAACGTATAACGTATAACGTATAACGTATAACGTATAACGTATAACGTACAACGTATAACGTATAACGTATAACGCATAACGTATAACGTATAGCGTCTAACGTATAACGTATAACGTATAACGTATAACGTATAACGTATAACGTATAACGTATAACGTATAACGTATAGGGTATAACGTATAACGTATGACGATTAACGTAAAACGTATGACGTATTACATATTACGTATAACGTATAACGTATAACGTATAACGTATAACGTATAACGTATAACGTATAACGTATAACGTATAACGTATAACGTATAACGTATAACGTATAACGTATAACGTATAACGTATAACGTATAACGTATAACGTATAACGTATAACGTATAACGTATAACGTATAACGTATAACGGATAACGTGTAACGCATAACGTATAACGTATAACGTATGACGTATAACGTATATCGTATAACGTATAACGCATAACGTATAACGTATAACGTATAACGTATAACGTATAACGTATAACGTATAACGTACAACGTTTAACGTATAACGTATAACGTAGAACGTATAACGTATAGCGTATAACGTATAACGTATAACGTATAACGTATAACGTATAACGCATGACGTATAACGCATAACGTATAACGTATAACGTACAACGTATAACGTACAACGTATATCCTATAAGGCATAACGTAGAACATATAACGTATAACGTTTAACGTATAACGTATAACGTATAACGTATAACGTATGACGTATAACGTATAACGTATAACGTATAACGTATAACGTATAACGTATAACGTATAACGTATATCCTATAACGCATAACGTATAACGCATAACGTATAACGTATAACGTGTAACGTATAACGTATAACGTATAACGTACAACGTTTAAAGTATAACGTATAACGTAGAACGTATAACGTATAACGTATAACGTATAACGTATAACGTATAACGTATAACGTATAACGCATAACGTATAACGTATAACGTATAACGTATAACGTATAACGTATAACGTACAACGTTTAACGTATAACGTATAACGTAGAACGTATAACGTATAACGTATAACGTATAACGTATAACGTATAGCGTCTAACGTATAACGTATAACGTATAACGTACAACGTATAACGTATAACGTATATCCTATAACTCATAACGTATAACGTATAACGTATAACGTACAACGTCTAACGTATAACGTATAACGTATAACGTATAACGTACAACGTATAACGTATAACGTATAACGTATAACGTATAACGTATAACGTATAACGTATAACGTATAACGTATAACGTATAACGTATAACGTATAACGTATAACGTATAACGTATAACGTATAACGTATAACGTATAACGTATAACCAATAACGTATAACGTATAACGTATAACGTATAACGTATAACGTATAACGTATAACGTATAACGTATAACGTATAACGTACAACGTTTAACGTATAACGTATAACGAATAACGTATAACGTATATCGCATGACGTATAACGCATAACGTATAACGTATAACGTACAACGTATAACGTATAACGTATATCCTATAACGCATAACGTATAACGTATAACGTATAACGTATAACGTATAACGTATAACGTATAACGTATAACGTATAACGTATAACGTATAACGTATAACGTATAACGTATAACGTATAACGTATAACGTATAACGTATAACGTATAACGTATAACGTATAACGTATAACGTATAACGTATAACGTATAACGTATAACGTATAACGTATAACGTATAACGTATAACGTATAACGTATAACGTATAACGTATAACGTATAACGTATAACGTATAACGTATAACGTATAACGTATAACGTATAACGTATAACGTATAACGTATAACGTATAACGTATAACGTATAACGTATAACGTATAACGTATAACGTATAACGTATAACGTATAACGTATAACGTATAACGTATAACGTATAACGTATAACGTATAACGTATAACGGATAACGTATAACGTATAACGTATAACGTATAACGTATAACGTATAACGTACAACGTCTAACGTATAACGTATAACGTATAACGTATAACGTACAACGTATAACGTATAACGTATATCCTATAACGCATAACGTATAACGTATATCCTATAACGCATAACGTATAACGTATAACGTACAACGTATAACGTATAACGTATAACGTATAACGTATAACGTATAACGTATAACGTATAACGTATAACGTATAACGTACAACGTTTAACGTATAACGTATAACGAATAACGTATAACGTATATCGCATGACGTATAACGCATAACGTATAACGTATAACGTACAACGTATAACGTACAACGTATATCCTATAACGCATAACGTATAACGTATAACGTATATCGTATAACGTATAACGTATAACGTATAACGTATAACGTATGACGTATAACGTATAACGTATAACGTACAACGTTTGACGTATAACGTATAACGTAGAACGTATAACGTATAACGTATAACGTATAACGTATAACGTATAACGTATAACGTATAACGTATATCGTATAACGTATAACGTATAACGTACAACGTTTAACGTATAACGTATAACGTATAACGTATAACGTATAACGTATAACGTATAGCGTCTAACGTATAACGTATAACGTATAACGTACAACGTATAACGTATAACGTATATCCTATAACGCATAACGTATAACGTATAACGTATAACGTACAACGTCTAACGTATAACGTATAACGTATAACGTATAACGTAAAACGTATAACGTATAACGTATAACGTATAACGTATAACGTATAACGTATAACGTATAACGTATAACGTATAACGTATAACGTATAACGTATAACGTATAACGTATAACGTATAACGTATAACGTATAACGTATAACGTATAACGTATAACGTATAACGTATAACCAATAACGTATAACGTATAACGTGTAACGTAGAACGTATAACGTATAACGTATAACGTATAACGTATAACGTATAACGTACAACGTTTAACGTATAACGTATAACGAATAACGTATCACGTATATCGCATGACGTATAACGCATAACGTATAACGTATAAAGTACAACGTATAACGTATAACGTATATCCTATAACGCATAACGTATAACGTATAACGTATAACGTATAACGTATAACGTATAACGTATAACGTATAACGTATAACGTATAACGTATAACGTATAACGTATAACGTATAACGTATAACGTATAACGTATAACGTATAACGTATAACGTATAACGTATAACGTATAACGTATAACGTATAACGTATAACGTATAACGTATAACGTATAACGTATAACGTATAACGTGTAACGTATAACGTGTAACGTATAACGTATAACGTATAACGTATAACGTATAACGTATAACGTATAACGTATAACGTATAACGTATAACGTATAACGTATAACGTATAACGTATAACGTATAACGTATAACGTATAACGTATAACGTATAACGTATAACGTATAACGTATAACGTATAACGTATAACGTATAACGCATTACGTATAACGTATAACGTATGACGTATAACGTATAACGTATAACGTACAACGTTTAACGTATAACGTATAACGTATAACGTATAGCGTATAACGTATAACGTATGACGATTAACGTAAAACGTATGACGTATTACATATTACGTATAACGTATAACGTATAACGTATAACGTATAACGTATAACGTATAACGTATAACGTATAACGTATAACGTATAACGTATAACGTATAACGTACAACGTATAACGTATAACGTATAACGTATAACGCATAACGTATAACGTATAACGTATGACGTATAACGTATAACGTATAACGTACAACGTTTAACGTATAACGTATAACGTAGAACGTATAACGTATAACGTATAACGTATAACGTATAACGTATAACGTATAACGTATAACGTATGACGTATAACGTATAACGTACAACGTTTAACGTATAACGTATAACGTAGAACGTATAACGTACAACGTATAACGTATAACGTATAACGTATAACGTATAACGTATAACGTATAACGTATAGCGTCTAACGTATAGCGTATAACGTATAACGTATGACGATTAACGTAAAACGTATGACGTATTACATATTACGTATAACGTATAACGTATAACGTATAACGTATAACGTATAACGTATATCGTATAACGTATAACGTATAACGTATAACGTATAACGTACAACGTATAACGTATAACGTATAACGTATAACGCATAACGTATAACGTATAACGTATGACGTATAACGTACAACGTATAACGTACAACGTTTAACGTATAACGTATAACGTAGAACGTATAACGTATAACGTATAACGTATAACGTATAACGTATAACGTACAACGTATAACGTATAACGTATATCCTATAACGCATAACGTATAACGTATAACGTATAACGTATAACGTATAACGTATAACGTATAACGCATAACGTATAACGTATAACGTATAACGTATAACGTATAACGTATAACGTATAACGTATAACGTATAACGTATAACGTATAACGTATAACGTATAACGTATAACGTATAACGTATAACGTATAACGTATAACGTATAACGTATAACGTATAACGTATAACGTATAACGTATAACGTATAACGTATAACGTATAACGTATAACGTATAACGTATAACGTATAACGTATAACGTATAACGTATAACGTATAACGTATAACGTATAACGTATAACGTATAACGGATAACGTATAACGTATAACGTATAACGTATAACGTATAACGTATAACGTATAACGTACAACGTCTAACGTATAACGTATAACGTATAACGTATAACGTACAACGTATAACGTATAACGTATATCCTATAACGCATAACGTATAACGTATATCCTATAACGCATAACGTATAACGTATAACGTACAACGTATAACGTATAACGTATAACGTATAACGTATAACGTATAACGTATAACGTATAACGTATAACGTATAACGTACAACGTTTAACGTATAACGTATAACGAATAACGTATAACGTATATCGCATGACGTATAACGCATAACGTATAACGTATAACGTACAACGTATAACGTACAACGTATATCCTATAACGCATAACGTATAACGTATAACGTATATCGTATAACGTATAACGTATAACGTATAACGTATAACGTATGACGTATAACGTATAACGTATAACGTACAACGTTTGACGTATAACGTATAACGTAGAACGTATAACGTATAACGTATAACGTATAACGTATAACGTATAACGTATAACGTATGACGTATAACATATTACGTATAACGTATAACGTATAACGTATAACGTATAACGTATAACGTACAACGTATAACGTACAACGTATATCCTATAACGCATAACGTATAACGTATAACGTATAACCTACAACGTATAACGTACAACGTATAACGTACAACGTATATCGTATAACGTATTATGGATAGCGTCTAACGTATAACGTATAACGTACAACGTTTGACGTATAACGTATAACGTAGAACGTATAACGTATAACGTATAACGTATAACGTATAACGTATAACGTATGACGTACAACGTTTAACGTATAACGTATAACGAATAACGTATAACGTATATCGCATGACGTATAACGCATAACGTATAACGTATAACGTACAACGTATAACGTACAACGTATATCCTATAACGCATAACGTATAACGTATAACGTATAACGTATAACGTATAACGAATAACGTATAACGATAACGTATAACGTATAACGTATAACGTATAACGTATAACGTATAACGTATAACGTATAACGTATAACGTATAACGTATAACGTATAACGTATAACGTATAACTTATAACGTATAACGTATAACGTATAACGTATAACGTATAACGTATAACGTATAACGTATAACGTATAACGGATAACGTATAACGTATAACGTATAACGTATAACGTATAACGTACAACGTCTAACGTATAACGTATAACGTATAACGTATAACGTACAACGTATAACGTATAACGTATATCCTATAACGCATAACGTATAACTTATATCCTTAACGCATAACGTATAACGTATAACGTACAACGTATAACGTATAACGTATAAAGTATAACGTATAACGTATAACGTATAACGTATAACGTATATCGTATAACGTATAACGTATAACGTACAACGTTTAACGTATAACGTATAACGTATAACGTATAACGTATAACGTATAACGTATAGCGTCTAACGTATAACGTATAACGTATAACGTACAACGTATAACGTATAACGTATATCCTATAACGCATAACGTATAACGTATAACGTATAACGTACAACGTCTAACGTATAACGTATAACGTATAACGTATAACGTCAACGTAAACGTATAACGTATAACGTATAACGTATAACGTATAACGTATAACGTATAACGTATAACGTAATAACGTATAACGTATAACGTATAACGTATAACGTATAACATATAACGTATAACGTATAACGTATAACGTATAACAATAACGTATAACGTATAACGTGTAACGTAGAACGTATAACGTATAACGTATAACGTATAACGTATAACGTATAACGTCAACGTTTAACGTATAACGTATAACGAATAACGTATCACGTATATCGCATGACGTATAACGCATAACGTATAACGTATAAAGTACAACGTATAACGTATAACGTATATCCTATAACGCATAACGTATAACGTATAACGTATAACGTATAACGTATAACGTATAACGTATAACGTATAACGTATAACGTATAACGTATAACGTATAACGTATAACGTATAACGTATAACGTATAACGTATAACGTAGTAACGTATAACGATAACGTATAACGTATAACGTTTAACGTATAACGTATAACGTATAACGTATAACGTATAACGTATAACGTATAACGTATAACGTATAACGTATAACGTATAACGTAAACGTGTAACGTATAACGTGTAACGTATAACGTGTAACGTATAACGTATAACGTATAACGTATAACGTATAACGTATAACGTATAACGTATAACGTATAACGTATAACGTATAACGTATAACGTATAACGTATAACGTATAACGTATAACGTATAACGTATAACGTATAACGTATAACGTATAACGCATTACGTATAACGTATAACGTATGACGTATAACGTATAACGTATAACGTACAACGTTTAACGTATAACGTATAACGTATACGTATAGCGTATAACGTATAACGTATGACGATTAACGTAAAACGTATGACGTATTACATATTACGTATAACGTATAACGTATAACGTATAACGTATAACGTATAACGTATAACGTATAACGTATAACGTATACGTATAACGTATAACGTATAACGTATAACGTATAACGTACAACGTATAACGTATAACGTATAACGTATAACGCATAACGTATAACGTATAACGTATGACGTATAACGTATAACGTATAACGTACAACGTTTAACGTATACCGTATAACGTAGAACGTATAACGTATAACGTATAACGTATAGCGTCTAACGTATAGCGTATAACGTATAACGTATGACGATTAACGTAAAACGCATGACGTATTACAATTACGTATAACGTATAACGTAATAACGTATAACGTATAACGTATAACGTATAACGTATAACGTATAACGCAAAACGTACAACGTATAACGTATAACGTATAACGTACAACATATAACGTATAACGTATAACGTATAACGTATAACGTATAACGTATAACGTATACGTACAACGTATAACGTATAACGTATAACGTATAACGTATATCGTATAACGTGTAACGTATAACGTATAACGTATAACGTATAACGTATAACGTATAACGTATAACGTATAACGATAACGTATTAACGTATAACGTATAACGCAAAACGTACAACGTATAACGTATAACGTATAACGTACAACATATAACGTATAACGTATAACGTATAACGTATAACGTATAACGTATAACGTATAACGTACAACGTATAACGTATAACGTATAAACGCATAACGTATAACGTATAGCGTCTAACGTATAACGTATAACGTATAACGTATAACTTATAACGTATAACGTATAACGCATAACGTATAACGTATAACGTATAACGTATAACGTATAACGTATAACGTACAACGTTTAACGTATAACGTAGAACGTAGAACGTATAACGTATAACGTATAACGTATAACGTATAACGTATAACGTATAACGTATAACGTATAACGCATGACGTATAACGCATAACGTATAACGTATAACGTACAACGTATAACGTACAACGTATATCCTATAACGCATAACGTAGAAGATATAACGTATAACGTATAACGTATAACGTATAACGTATAACGTATAACGTATAACGTATGACGTATAACGTATAACGTATAACGTATAACGTATAACGTATAACGTATAACGTATAACGTATAACGTATAACGCATAACGTATAACGTATAACGTATAACGTATAACGTATAACGTATAACGTATAACGTATAACGTAACAACGTTTAACGTATAACGTATAACGTAGAACGTATAACGTAGAACGTATAACGTATAACGTATAACGTATAACGTATAACGTATAACGTATAACGCATAACGTATAACGTATAACGTATAACGTTTAACGTATAACGTATAACGTAGAACGTATAACGTAATAACGTATAACGTATAACGTATAACGTATACGTATAACGTATAACGTATAACGCATGACGTATAACGCATAACGTATAACGTATAACGTACAACGTATAACGTACAACGTATATCCTATAACGCATAACGTAGAACATATAACGTATAACGTATAACGTATACGTATAACGTATAACGTATAACGTATGACGTATAACGTATAACGTATAACGTATAACGTATAACGTATAACGTATAACGTATAACGTATAACGTACAACGTATAACGTACAACGTATACCCTATAACGCATAACGTATACGTATAACGTATAACGTATAACGTATAACGTATAACGTATAACGTATAAAGTATAACGTATGACGTATAACGTATAACGTATAACGTACAACGTTTGACGTATAACGTATAACGTAGAACGTATAACGTATAACGTATAACGTATAACGTATAACGTATAACGTATAACGTATAACGTATAACGTATAACGTATAACGTATAACGTATAACGTATATCCTATAACGCATAACGTATAACGTATAACGTAAAACGTATAAAGTATAACGTATAACGTATAACGTATAACGTATAACGTATAACGTATAACGTATAACGTATAACGTATAACGTATAACGTATAACGTATAACGTATAACGTATAACGTATAACGTATAACGTATAACGTATAACGTATAACGTATAACGTATAACGTATAACGTATAACGTATAACGTATAACGTATAACGTATAACGTATAACGTATAGCGTATAACGTATAACGTATGACGATTAACGTAAAACGTATGACGTATTACATATTACGTATAACGTATACGTATAACGTATAACGTATAACGTATAACGTATAAACGTATAACGTATAATGTATAACGTAGAACGTATAACGTATAACGCATAACGTATAACGTATAACGTATGACGTATAAAGTATAACGTATGACGTATAACGTATAACGTATAACGTACAACGTTTGACGTATAACGTATAACGTAGAACGTATAACGTATAACGCATAACGTATAACGTATAACGATAACGTATAACGTATAACGTATAACGTATAACGTATATCCTATAACGCATAACGTATAACGTATAACGTATAACGTATAACGTATAACGTATAACGTATAACGTATAACGTATAACGTATAACGTATAACGTATAACGTATAACGTATAACGTATAACGTATAACGTATAACGTATAACGTATAACGTATAACGTATAACGTATAACGTATAACGTATAACGTATAACGTATAACGTATACGTATAACGTATAACGTATAACGTATAACGTATACGTATAGCGTATAACGTATAACGTATGACGATTAACGTAAAACGTATGACGTATTACATATTACGTATAACGTATAACGTATAACGTATAACGTATAACGTATAACGTATAACGTATAACGTATAACGTATAACGTATAACGTATAACGTATAACGTATAACGTATAACGTATAACGTATAACGTATAACGTATAACGTATAACGTATAACGTATAACGTATAACGTATAACGTATAACGTATAACGTATAACGTATAACGTATAACGCATAACGTATAACGTATAACGTTTAACGTATAACGTATAACGTAGAACGTATAACGTATAACGTATAACGTATAACGTTATAACGTATAACGTATAACGTATAACGTATAACGCATGACGTATAACGCAAAACGTATAACGTATAACGTACAACGTATAACGTACAACGTATATCCTATAACGCATAACGTAGAACATATAACGTATAACGTATAACGTATAACGTATAACGTATAACGTATAACGTATAACGTATGACGTATAACGTATAACGTATAACGTATAACGTATAACGTATAACGTATAACGTATAACGTATAACGTATAACGCATAACGTATAACGTATAACGTATAACGTATAACGTATAACGTAGAACGTACAACGTTAACGTATAACGTATAACGTAGAACGTATAACGTTAACGTATAACGTATAACGTATAACGTATAACGTATAACGTATAACGCATAACGTATAACGTTTAACGTATAACGTATAACGTATAACGTATACGTATAACGTATAACGTATAACGTATAACGTATAGCGACTAACGTATAACGTATAAAGTATAACGTACAACGTATAACGTATAACGTACATCCTATAACGCATAACGTATAACGTATAACGTATAACGTACAACGTACAACGTCTACGTATAACGTATAACGTATAACGTATAACGTACAACGTATAACGTATAACGTATAGCGTATAAACGTATAACGTATGACGATTAACGTAAAACGATGACGTATAACGTATAACGTATAACGTATAACGTATAACGTATAACGTATAACGTATAACGTATAACGTATAACGTATAACGTATAACGTATAACGTATAACGTATAACGTATACGTATAACGTATAACGTATAACGTATAACGTATAACGTATAACGTATAACGTATAACGTATAACGTATAACGTATAACGTATAACGCATAACGTATAACGTATAACGTATAACGTTTAACGTATAACGTATAACGTAGAACGTATAACGTATAAAGTATAACGTACAACGATAACGTATAACGTATATCCTATAACGCATAACGTATAACGTATAACGTATAACGTACAACGTACAACGTCTAACGTATAACGTATAACGTATAACGTATAACGTACAACGTATAACGTATAACGTATAACGTATACGTATAACGTACAACGTATACGATAACGTATAACGTATAACGTATAACGTATAACGTATAACGTATAACGTATAACGTATAACGTATAACGTATAACGTAAACGTATAACGTATAACGTATAACGTATAACGTATAACGTATAACGTATAACGTATAACGTATAACGTATAACGTATAACGTATAACGTATAACGTATAACGTATAACGTATAACGTATAACGTATAACGTATAACGTATAACGTACAACGTTTAACGTATAACGTATAACGTAGAACGTATAACGTATAACGTATAACGTATAACGTTTAACGTATAACGTATAACGTATAACGTATAACGTATAACGTATAACGTATAACGTATAAGAGTATAACGTATAACGTATAACGTATAACGTATAACGTATAGCGTATAACGTATAACGTATGACGATTAACGTAAAACGTATGACGTATTACATATTACGTATAACGTATAACATATAACGTAAAACGTATAACGTATAACGTATAACGTATAATGTATAACGCAGAACGTATAACGTATAACGCATAACGTATAACGTATAACGTATGACGTATAACGTATAACGTATAACGTACAACGTTTAACGTATAACCTATAACATAGAACGTATAACGTATAACGTATAACGTATAACGTATAACGTATAACGTATAACGTATAACGTATAACGTATAACGTATAACGTATAACGTATAACGTATAACGTATAACGTACAACGTATAACGTATAACGTATAACGTATAACGTACAACGTATAACGTATAACGTATAACGCATAACGTATAACGTATAGCGTCTAACGTATAACGTATAACGTATAACGTATAACGTATAACGTATAACGTATAACGTATAACGTATAACGTATAACGTATAACGCATGACGTATAACGCATAACGTATAACGTATAACGTACAACGTATAACGTACAACGTATATCCTATAACGCATAACGTAGAACATATAACGTATAACGTATAACGTATACGTATAACGTATAACGTATAACGTATGACGTATAACGTATAACGTATAACGTATAACGTATAACGTATAACGTATAACGTATAACGTATAACGTATAACGCATAACGTATAACGTATAACGTATAACGTATAACGTATAACGTATAACGTACAACGTTTAACGTATAACGTATAACGTAGAACGTATAACGTATAACGTATAACGTATAACGTATAACGTATAACGTATAACGTATAACGCATAACGTATAACGTATAACGTATAACGTATAACGTATAACGTATAACGTACAACGTTTAACGTATAACGTATAACGTATAACGTATAACGTATAACGTATAACGTATAACGTATAACGTATAGCGTCTAACGTATAACGTATAAAGTATAACGTACAACGTATAACGTATAACGTATATCCTATAACGCATAACGTATAACGTATAACGTATAACGTACAACGTCTAACGTATAACGTATAACGTATAACGTATAACGTACAACGTATAACGTATAACGTATAACGTATAACGTATAACGTATAACCTATAACGTATAACGTATAACGTATAACGTATAACGTATAACGTATAACGTATAACGTATAACGTATAACGTACAACGTTTAACGTATAACGTATAACGAATAACGTATAACGTATATCGCATGACGTATAACGTATAACGTATAACGTATAACGTATAACGTATAACGTATATCCTATAACGCATAACGTATAACGTATAACGTACAACATATAACGTATAACGTATAACGTATAACGTATAACGTATAACGTATAACGTATAACGTATAACGTATGACGTATTACATATTACGTATAACGTATAACGTATAACGTATAACGTATAACGTATAACGTATAACGTATAACGTATAACGTATAACGTATAACGTATAACGTATAACGCATAACGTATAACGTATAACGTATAACGTATAACGCATAACGTATAACGTATAACGTATAACGTATAACGTATAGCGTATAACGTATAACGTATGACGATTAACGTAAAACGTATGACGTTATTACATATTACGTATAACGTATAACGTATAACGTATGACGTATAACGAATATCGTATAACGTACAACGTTTAACGTATAACGTATAACGTAGAACATATAACGTATAACGTATAACGTATAACGTATAACGTATAACGTATAACGTATGACGTATAACGTATAACGTATAACGTATAACGTATAACGTATAACGTATAACGTATAACGTATAACGTATAACGTATAACGCATAACGTACAACGTATAACGTATAACGTATAACGTATAACGTATAACGTACAACGTTTAACGTATAACGTATAACGTAGAACGTATGACGTATTACATATTACGCATAACGATAAACGTATAACGTATGACGTATAACGAATATCGTATAACGTACAACGTTAACGTATAACGTATAACGTAGAACATATAACGTATAACGTATAACGTATAACGTATAACGTATAACGTATAACGTATAACGTATAACGTATAAACGTATAACGTACAACGTTTAACGTATAACGTATAACGTATAACCTATAACGTATAACGTATAACGTATAACGTATAACGTATACGTATAACGTATAACGTATAACGGATAACGTATAACGTACAACGTTTAACGTATAACGTATAACGAATAACGTATAACGTATATCGCATGACGTATAACGCATAACGTATAACGTATAACGTACAACGTTTAACGTATAACGTATAACGAATAACGTATAACGTATATCGCATGACGTATACGTATAACGTATAACGTATAACGTATAACGTATAACGTATATCCTATAACGCATAACGTATAACGTATAACGTACAACATATAACGTATAACGTATAACGTATAACGTATAACGTATAACGTATAACGTATAACGTATAACGTATGACGTATTACATATTACGTATAACGTATAACGTATAACGTATAACGTATAACGTATAACGTATAACGTATAACGTATAACGTATAACGTATAACGTATAACGTATAACGTATAACGCATAACGTATAACGTATAACGTATAACGTATAACGCATAACGTATAACGTATACGTATAACGTTATAACGTATAGCGTATAACGTATAACGTATGACGATTAACGTAAAACGTATGACGTATTACATATTACGTATAACGTATAACGTATAACGTATGACGTATAACGAATATCGTATAACGTACAACGTTTAACGTATAACGTATAACGTAGAACATATAACGTATAACGTATAACGTATAACGTATAACGTATAACGTATAACGTATGACGTATAACGTATAACGTATAACGTATAACGTACAACGTTAACGTATAACGTATAACGAATAACGTATAACGTATATCGCATGACGTATAACGCATAACGTATAAACGTATAACGTACACGTTTAACGTATAACGTATAACGAATAACGTATAACGTATATCGCAATGACGTATACGTATAACGTATAACGTATAACGTATAACGTATAACGTATATCCTATAACGCATAACGTATACGTATAACGTACAACATATAACGTATAACGTATAACGTTAACGTATAACGTATAACGTATAACGTATAACGTATAACGTATGACGTATTACATATTACGTATAACGTATAACGTATATCGCATGACGTATAACGTATAACGTATAACGTATAACGTATAACGTATAACGTATATCCTATAACGCATAACGTATAACGTATAACGTACAACATATAACGTATAACGTATAACGTATAACGTATAACGTATAAACGTATAACGTATAACGTATAACGTATGACGTATTACATATTACGTATAACGTATAACGTATAACGTATAACGTATAACGTATAACGTCTAACGTATAACGTATAACGTACAACGTATAACGTATAACGTATAACGTATAACGTATAACGTACAACGTTTAACGTATAACGTATAACGTAGAACGTATGACGTAATTACATATTACGCATAACGTATTACGTATAACGTATAACGTATAACGTATAACGTATAACGTATAACGTATAACGTATAACGTATAACGTATAACGTATAACGTATAACGTATAGCGTATAACGTATAACGATGACGATTAACGTAAAACGTATGACGTATTACATATTACGTATAACGTATAACATATAACGTAAAACGTATAAACGTATAACGATAACGTAAACGTATAACGTATAACGTATAACGTATAACGTATAACGTATAACGTATAACGTATAACGTATAACGTATAACGTATAACGTATAACGTATAACGTAGCGTATAACGTATAACGTATGACGATTAACGTAAAACGTATGACGTATTACATATTACGTATAACGTATAACATATAACGTAAAACGTATAACGTATAACGTATAACGTATAATGTATAACGCAGAACGTATAACGTACAACGTTTAACGTATAACGTATAACGAATAACGTATAACGTATAACGTATAACGTATAACGTATAACGTATAACGAATGGCGGTATAACGTATAACGTATAACGAATAACGTATAACGTATAACGTATAACGTATAATGTACAACGTTAACGTATAACGTATAACGTTTAACGTAGAACGTATAACGTACAACGTATAACGTATAACGTATAACGTATAACGTATAACGTATAACGTATAGCGTATATCGTATAACGTATACGTTATACGTTATACGATATACGCTATACGTTATACGTTATACGTTATACGTTATACGTTATACGTTATACGTTGTACGTTATACGTTCTACGTTAAACGTTATACGTTTTATACGTTAAACGTTGTACATTTACGTTATACGTTATACGTTATACGTTATTCGTTATACTTATACGTTATACGCCATTCGTTATACGTTATACGTTATACGTTATAACGTTATACGTTATACGTTATTCGTTATACGTTATACGTTAAACGTTGTACGTATACGTTCTGCGTTATACATTATACGTTATACGTTATACGTATACGTTTTACGTTATATGTTATACGTTATACGTAATATGTAATACGTCATACGTTTTACGTTAATCGTCATACGTTATACGTTATACGCTATACGTTATACGTTATACGTTATACGTTATACGTTATACGTTATAGTTATACGTTATACGTTATACGTTATACGTTATACGTTATACGTTATACGTTATACGTTATACGTTATACGTTTTACGTATATGTTATACGTTATACGTAATATGTAATACGTCATACGTTTTACGTTAATCGTCATATCGTTATACGTTATACGCTATACGTTATACGTTATACGTTATACGTTATACGTTTATACGTTATACGTTATACGTTAACGTTATACGTTATACGTTATACGTTATCGTAATACGTTTGCGTAATAGGTAATACGTCATACGTTCTACGTTATACGTTATACGTTAAACGTTGTACGTTATACGTTATACGTTATACGTTATACGTTATACGTTGTACGTTATACGTTATACGTTATACGTTATACGTTATACGTTATACGTTATACGTTATACGTTATTACGTATTATGTAATACGTCATACGTTATACGTTATACGTTATACGTTATACGTTATACGTTATACGTATACGTTATACGTTATATGTTGTACGTTATACGTTATACGTTATGCGTTATAGGATATACGTTATACTTATACGTTATACGTTATACGTTATACGTTATACGTCATGCGATATACGTTATACGTTATACGTAATATGTAATACGTCATACGTTATACGTTATACGTTATACGTTATACGTTATACGTTATACGTTTTACGTTATACGTTATATGTTGTACGTTATACGTTATACGTTATGCGTTATAGGATATACGTTATACGTTATACGTTATACGTTATACGTTATACGTTATACGTCATGCGATATACGTTATACGTTATTCGTTATACGTTATACGTTAAACGTGTACGTTATACGTTATACGTTATGCGTTATACGTCATGCGATATACGTTATACGTTATTCGTTATACGTTATACGTTAAACGTTGTACGTTATACGTTATACGTTATACGTTATACGTCATACGTTATACTTATACGTTATACGTTATACGTTATACGTTATACGTTATATGTTCTACGTTATACGTTATACGTTAAACGTTGTACGTTATAACGATATTCGTTATACGTCATACGTTATACGTTATACGTTATACGTAATATGTAATACGTCATACGTTTACGTTAATCGTCATACGTTATACGTTATACGCTATACGTTATACGTTATACGTTATACGTTATACGTTATGCGTTATACGTTATACGTTATTACGTTATACGTTATGCGTTATACGTTATAACGTTATACGTTATACGTTATACGTATACGTTATACGTTATACGTTATACGTTATACGTTATACGTTATACGTTATACGTTATACGAATATGTAATACGTCATACGTTATACGTTATACGTTATACGTTATACGTTATCGTTATAACGTTATACGTTATACGTTATATGTTGTACGTTATACGTTATACGTTATGCGTTATAGGATATACGTTATACGTTATACGTTATACGTTATACGTTATACGTTATACGTCATGCGATATACGTTATACGTTATTCGTTAAACGTTTATACGTTAAACGTTGTACGGTATACGTTATACGTTATGCGTTATACGTCATGCGATATACGTTATACGTTATTCGTTATACGTTATACGTTAAACGTTGTACGTTATACGTTATACGTTATACGTTATACGTTATACGTTATACGTTATACGTTATACGTTATACGTTTTACGTTATATGGTTATACGTTATACGTTATACGTTAAACGTTGTACGTTATACGTTATACGTTATACGTTATACGTTATACGTTATACGTTATACGTTATACGTTATACGTTATACGTTATATGTTCTACGTTATACGTTATACGTTAACGTTGTACGTTATACGATATTCGTTATACGTCATACGTTATACGTTATACGTTATGCGTATATGTAATACGTCATACGTTCTACGTTATACGTTATACGTTTAACGTTGTACGTTATACGTTACGTTATCGTTATACGTTATACGTTGTACGTTATGCGTTATACGTTATCGTTATACGTTATACGTTATACGTTATACGTTATACGTTATACGTTATACTTATACGTTATACGTCATACTTATACGTTATACGTTATACGTTATACGTTATACGTTATACGTTATATGTTCTACGTATACGTTATACGTTTAAACGTTGTACGTTATACGATATTCGTTATACGTCATACGTTATACGTTATACGTTATACGTAATATGTAATACGTCATACGTTTTACGTAATCGTCATACGTTATACGTTATACGCTATACGTTATACGTTATACGTATACCGTTATACGTTATGCGTTATACGTTTATACGTTATACGTTATACGTTATGCGTTATACGTTATACGTTATACGTTATACGTATACGTTATACGTTATACGTTATACGTTTATAACGTTATACGTTATACGTTATACGTTATACGTAATATGTAATACCGTCATACGTTATACGTTATACGTTATACGTTATACGTTATACGTTATACGTATACGTTATACGTTATATGTTGTACGTTATACGTTATACGTTATGCGTTATAGGATATACGTTATACGTTATACGTTATACGTTATACGTTATAACGTTATACGTCATGCGATATCGTTATACGTTATTGCGTTATACGTTATACGTTAAACGTTGTACGTTATACGTTATACTTATACGTTATATCGTTATACGTTATACGTTATACGTTATACGTTATACGTTATAGGTTATACGTATACGTTATACGTTATACGTTATACGTTATACGTTGTACGTTATACGTTATACGTTATACGTATACGTTAGACGTTGTACGTTATACGTTATACGTTATACGTTATGCGTTTTAGGATATACGTTATACGTTATACGTTGTACGTTATACTTTATACGTTATACGTAGACGCTATACGTTATACGTTATACGTTATACGTTATACGTTATACGTTATACGTTATACGTTATACGTTAAACGTTGTACGTTATACGTTATACGTTATACGTTATACGTTATACGTTATACGTTATGCGTTATACGTTATACGTTATACGTTATACGTTATACGTTATACGTTATACGTTATACGTTCTACGTTATATCGTTATACGTTAAAACGTTGTACGTTATACGTTATACGTTATACGTTTATTACGTTATACGTTATACGTTATGCGTTATACGTTATACGTTATACGTTTATACGTTATACGTTATACGTTATACGTTATACGTTATACGTTATACGTCATACGTTATACGTTATACGTTATACGTATACGTTATACGTTATACGTTATATGTTCTACGTTATGCGTTATAGGATATACGTTGTACGTTATACGTGTACGTTATACGTTATACGTTATGCGTTATACGTCATGCGTTATACGTTATACGTTATACGTTATACGTTATACGTTATACGTTATACGTTATACGTTATACGTTAGACGTTATACGTTAGACGCTATACGTTATTACGTTATGCGTTATACGTTATACGTTATACGTTGTACGTTATACTACGTTATACGTTATACGTTATACGTTGTACGTTATACGTTATACGTTATACGTTATACGTTATACGTTACGTTATACGTTATACGTTATACGTTATACGTTATACGTATACGTATACGTTATACGTTATACGTTCTATGTTATAGGTTATACGTTTAAACGTTGTACGTTTACGTTATAGTCGTTATACGTCATACGTTATACGTTATACGTTATGCGTTATACGTTATACGTTCTGCGTTATACATTATACGTTTATACGTTATACGTTATACGTTTTACGTTATATGTTATACGTTATACGTAATATGTAATACGTCATACGTTTTACGTTAATCGTCATACGTTATACGTTATACGCTATACGTTTATACGTTATACGTTATACGTTATACGTTATAACTCTTATACGTTATACGTTATACGTTATACGTTATACGTATACGTTATACGTTATACGTTAAACGTTATACGTTATACGTTAACGTTATACGTTTCTACGTTATACGTTATACGTTAAACGTTGTACGTTATACGTTATACGTTATACGTTTACGTTATACGTTATACGTTATACGTTATACGTTATACGTTATACGTTATACGTTATACGTTATACGTTATACGTTGTACGTTATACGTTAGTAAGTACGTTATACGTTATACGTTATACGTTATACGTTATACGTTATACGTATACGTTATACGTTATACGTTATACGTTATTTACGTTTATACGTTATACGTTATACGTTTACCGTTGTACGTTACGTATACGTTATACGTTATACGTTATACGTTGTACGTTATACGTTATACGTTATACGTTATACGTTAGACGTTGTACGTTGTACGTTATACGTTATACGTTATACGTTATGCGTTATTAGGATATCGTTTATACGTTATACGTTGTACGTTATACTTTATACGTTATACGTTCTACGTTATACGTTATACGTTAAACGTTATACGTTATACGTTATACGTTATGCGTTATACGTTATACGTTATACGTTATACGTTATACGTTATACGTTACGTTATACGTTTATACGTTATACGTTATACGTTATACGTTATACGTTATACTTATACGTTATACGTTATACGTTATACGTTATCGTTATACGTTATACGGTATATCGTTATACGTTATACGTTATACGTTATACGTTATACGTCTACGTTACGTTATTTTTTTACGTTAATCGTCATACGTTATACGTTATAACGCTATACGTATACGTTATACGTTGTACGTTATACGTTATACGTTATACGTTATACGTTAGACGTTGTACGTTGTACGTTATACGTTATACGTTATACGTTATGCGTTATAGGATGTACGTTATACGTTATACGTTGTTACGTTATACTTTATACGTTATACGTTAGTCGCTATACGTTATACGTTATACGTTATACGTTATACGTTATACGTTATACGTTATACGTTATACGTTAAACGTTATACGTTATGCGTTATACGTTATACGTTATACGTTATACGTTATACGTTATACGTTATACGTTATACGTTCTACGTTATACGTTTATACGTTAAAACGTTGTACGTTCTACGTTATACGTTATACGTTAACGTTATACGTTATACGTTATGCGTTATACGTTATACGTTATACGTTATACGTTATACGTTATACGTTATACGTTATACGTTATACGTTATACGTCATACGTTATACGTTATACGTATACGTTATACGTTATACGTTATACGTTATACGTTATATGTTCTCGTTATGCGTTATAGGATATACGTTGTACGTTATACGTTGTACGTTATACGTTATAACGTTTTGCGTTATACTCATGCGTTATACGTTATACGTTATACGTATACGTTATACGTTATACGTTATACGTTATACGTTATACGTTCTACGTTATACGTATACGTTAAACGTTATACGTTATACGTTATGCGTTATACGTTATACGTTATACGTTATACGTTATACGTTATACTTATACGTTATACGTGATTACGTTATACGTTATACGTTATACGTTATACGTTATACGTTATACGTTATACGTTATACGTTATACGTTATACGTTATACGTTATACGTTATACGTTATACGTTATACGTTATACGTTATACGTTATACGTTATACGTAATATTAATACGTCATACGTTTACGTTAATCGTCATACGTTATACGTTATACGCTATACGTTATACGTTTATACGTTAGACGTTATACGTTATACGTTTATACGTTATACGTTATACGGTTATACGTTATACGTTATACGTTATACGTTATACGTTATACGTTATACGTTATACGTTATACTTATACGTTATACGGTTTAGCGTTATACGTTATACGTTATACGTTATACGTTATACGTTATACGTTATACTTATACGTTATACGTTAACTTATACGTTATACTTATGCGTTATAGGATATACGTTATACGTTATACGTTATACGTTATACGTTATACGTTATACGTATATACGTTATGCGTTATACGTTATACGTTCTACGTTATACGTTATACGTCAAACGTTGTTACGTTATACGTTATACGTTAATACGTCATACGTTATACTTTATACGTCATACGTATACGTTATACGTTATGCGTTATACGTTATACGTTCTACGTTATACATTATACGTTATACGTTATACGTTATACGTTATACGTTATACGTTATACGTTATACGTTATACGTAATATGTAATACGTCATACGTTTTACGTTAATCGTCATACGTTATACGTATACGCTATACGTTATACGTATACGTTATACGTTATACGTTATACGTTATACGTTATACGTATACGTTATACGTTATACGTTATACGTTATACTTATACGTTATACGTTATACGTTATACGTTTTACGTTTATACGTTATACGTTATACGTATATACGTTATACGTTATACGTTATACTTATACGTTATACGTTATACGTTATACGTTATACTTTATACGTTTTACGTTATACGTTATACGTTATGGCGTTATAGGATATACGTTATACGTTATACGTTATACGTTATACGTTATACGTTATACGTTATACGTTATACGTTATACGTTATACGTTATACGTTATACGTTATACGTTCTACGTTATACGTTATACGTCAACGTTGTACGTTATACGTTATACGTTATACGTCATACGTTATACTTTATACGTTATACGTTATACGTTATACGTTATACGTTATACGTTATACGTTATACGTTATGCGGTATAGGGTATACGTTGTACGTTATACGTTGTACGTTATACGTTATACGTTATACGTTATACGTTATACGTTATACGTTATACGTTATACGTTATACGTCATACGTTATACGTTATACGTATACGTATACGTTATACGTTATACGTTATAGTGTTCTACGTTATGCGTTATAGGATATACGTTGTACGTTATACGTTGTACGTTATACGTTATACGTTATGCGTTATACGTCATGCGTTATACGTTATACGTTATACGTTATACGTTTATACGTTATACGTTATACGTTATACGTTATACGTTCTACGTTATACGTTATACGTTAAACGTTATACGTTATACGTTATACGTTATGCGTATACGTTATACGTTATACGTTATACGTTATACGTTATACGTTATACGTTATACGTTATACGTTCTACGTTATACGTATACGTTAAACGTTGTACGTTATACGTTATACGTTATACGTTATACGTTATACGTTATACGTTATACGTTATACGTTATGCGTTATACGTTATACGTTATACGTTATACGTTATACGTTATACGTTATACGTTATACGTTATACGTTATACGTCATACGTTATACGTTATACGTTATACGTTATACGTTATACGTTATACGTATACGTTATATCTTCTACGTTATGCGTTATAGGATATACGTTGTACGTTATAACGTTGTACGTTATACGTTATACGTTATGCGTTATACGTCATGCGTTATACGTTATACGTTATACGTTATACGTTATACGTTATACGTTATACGTTTATACGTTCTACGTTCTACGTTATACGTTAAACGTTGTACGTTATCGTTATACGTTTATACGTTATACGTTATACGTTATACGAAGCGTTATACGTTATAAGTTATACGGTTATACGTTATACGTTATACGTTAGACGCTATACGTTATACGTTATGCGTTATACCGTTATACGTTATACGTTGTACGTTATACGTTATACGTTATACGTTATACGTTATACGTTATACGTTATACGTTATATGTTGTACGTTATACGTTATACGTTATACGTTGTACGTTTTGCGTTAACGTTATACGTTATACGTTATACGTTATACGTTATACGTTATACGTATACGTTATACGTTATACGTTATACGTTATACGTTACACGTTATACGATATACGTATACGTTATACGTTATACGTTATACGTTGTACGTTATACGTTATACGTTATACGTTATACGTTAACGTTATACGTTATACGTTATATGTTGTACGTTATACGTTATACGTTATAACGTTGTACGTTTTGCGTTATACGTTATACGTTATACGTTATACGATATACGTTATACGTTATACGTTATACGTTATACGTAATATGTAATACGTCATGCGTTTTACGTTAATCGTCATACGTTATACGTTATACGCTATACGGTTAGACGCTATACGTTATACGTTTTACGTTATACGTTCTACGTTATACGTTTATACGTTAAACGTTGTACGTTATACGTTATACGTTATACGTCATACGTTTACGTTATACGTTATGCGTTATTACGCTTATACGTTTATACGTTATACGTTGTACGTTATACGTTATACGTTATACGTTATACGTTATACGTTATACGTTATACGTTATACGTTATACGTTATACGTTATACGTTATACGTTATACGTTATACGTTATACGTAATATGTAATACGTCATACGTTTTACGTTAATCGTCATACGTTATACGTTATACGCTATACGTTATACGTTATACGTTATACGTTAACGTTGTACGTTATACGTTATACGTTATACGTCATACGTTATACGTTATACGTAATGCGTTATACGTTATACGTTATACGTTATACGTTACGTTATACTTATACGTTATACGTTATACGTTATACGTTATACGTTATACGTTATACGTTATACGTTATACGTTATACGTTATACGTTATACGTTATACGTTATACGTTATACGTTACACGTTATACGTTACACGTTATACGTTACACGTTATACGTTATACGTTATACGTTATACGTTATACGTTATACGTTATACGTATACGTTATACGTTATACTTACGTTATACGTTATACGTTATACGTTAACGTTATACGTTATACGTTATACGTTATACGTTATACGTTATACGTTATACGTTATACGTTATACGTTATACGTTATACGTTATACGTTATACGTTATACGTTATACGTTATACGTTATACGTTATACGTTTATACGTTATACGTTATGCGTTATAGGATATACGTTATAACGTTATACGTTGTACTTTATACGTTATACGTTATGCGTTATACGTCATGCGATATACGTGATACGTTATTCGTTATACGTTATACGTTAAACGTTGTACGTTATAACGTTATCGTTATACGTTATACTTATACGTTATACGTTCTACGTTACACGTTATACGTTATACGTTATTGGTTATACGTTATACGTTATACGTTATACGCTTATATGTTATACGTTATACGTTATACGTTATAACGTTATAACGTTATACGTTATACGTTATACGTTATACGTTATACGTTTTACGTTATACGTTAGACGTTATACGTTATACGTTGTACGTTATACGTTATACGTTATACGTTATACGTTAGACGTTGTACGTTATACGTTATACGTTATACGTTATGCGTTATAGGATATACGTTATACGTTATACGTTGTACGTTATACGTTATACGTTATACGTTAGACGCTATACGTTATACGTATACGTTATACGTTATACGTTATACGTATACGTTAAACGTTGTACGTTATACTTTATACGTTATACGATATACGTTATACGTTATACGTTATACGTTATACGTTATACTTTATAACGTTATACGTTATACGTTGTACGTTATACGTTATACGTTATGCGTTATAGGATATAAGTTATACGTTATGCGTTATAGGATATACGTTAGTACGTTATACGTTGTACGTTATACGTTATACGTTATACGTTATACGTTAGACGTTGTACGTTATACGTTATACGTTATACGTTATACGTTATACGTTATCCGTTATACGTTATACGTTATACGTTATACGTTATACGTTATACGTTATACGTTATACGTTATACGTTATAAGTTATACGTTATACGTTATACGTTATACGTTATACGTATACGTTATACGTTATACGTTATACGTTATACGTTATACGTTATACGTTATACGTTATACGTTTATACGTTATACGTTATTCGTTATACGTTTATACGTTATACGTATACGTTATACGTTATGCGTTATAGGATATACGTTGTACGTTATACGTGTACGTTATACGTTATACGTTATGCGTTATACGTCATGCGATATACGTTATACGTTATTCGTTATACGTTATACGTTAAACGTTGTACGTCATACGTTATACGTTATACGTTATACGTTATACGTTATACGTTATACGTTCTACGTTATACGTTATACGTCAAACGTTGTACGTTATACGTTATACGTTAGACGCCTATCCATAATACGTTATACGATATACGTTGTACGTTATACGTTGTACGTTATACGTTGTAGGTTATACGTTATACCGTTATACGTTATGCGTTATAGGATATACGTTGTACGTTATACGTTGTACGTTATACGTTATACTTATACGTTATACGTTATAACGTTATACGTAAGTATGTTATACGTCATACGTTATACGTTATACGTTATACGTTATACGTTATACGTTATACGTTATACGTTCTACGTTATACGTTATACGTCAAACGTTGTACGTTATACGTTATACGTTATACGTCATACGTTATACGTTATACGTTATACGTTATACGTTATACGATATACGTTATACGTATACGTTATGCGTTATAGGATATACGTTGTACGTTATACGTTGTACGTTATACGTTATACGTTATGCGTTATACGTCATGCGATATACGTATACGTTATTCGTTATACGTTATACGTTAAACGTTGTACGTTATACGTTATACGTTATACGTTATACGTTATACGTTATACTTATACGTTAACGTTATACGTTATACGTTGTACGTTATACGTTATTACGTTATGCGTTATAGGATATACGTTATACGTTATGCGTTATAGGATATACGTTATACGTATACGTTGTACGTTATACGTTATACGTTATACGTTATACGTTAGACGTTGTACGTTATACGTTTACGTTATACGTTATACGTTATACGTTATACTTATACTTATCCGTTATACGTTATACGTTATACGTTATACGTTATACGTTATACGTTATACGTTATACGTTATACGTTATACGTTTATACGTTATACGTTATTACGTTATACGTTATACGTTTATACGTTATACGTTATACGTTATACGTTATACGTTATACGTTATACGTTATACGTTATACGTTATACGTTATACGTTTATACGTTATACGTTATACGTTATACGTTATCGTTATACGTTATACGTTATACGTTATACGTTTACGTTATACGTTATACGTTATACGTTATACGTTATACGTTATGCGTTATACGTTATACGTTATACGTTATACGTTATACGTTATACGTTATACGTTATGCGTTATAGGATATACGTTATACGTTATACGTTGTACGTTATACGTTATACGTTATACGTTATACGTTATACGTATACGTTCTACGTTATACGTTATACGTTAAACGTTGTACGTTATACGTTGTACGTTATACGTCATACGTTATACGTTATACGTTATGCGTTATACGTTATACGTTTATACGTTATACGTTGTACGTTATACGTTATACGTTATACGTTATACGTTATACGATATACGTTATACGTTATACGTTATACGTTATACGTTATACGTTATACGTAATATGTAATACGTCATACGTTTTACGTTAATCGTCATACGTTATACGTTATACGCTATACGTTAGACGCTATAACGTTATACGTTATACGTATACGTTATACGTTATACGTTATACGTTATACGTTGTACGTTATACGTTCTACGTTATACGTTATACGTTAAACGTTGTACGTTATACGTTATACGTCAACTTATCGTTATACGTTATACGTTATACGTTATACGTTATACGTATACGTTATACTTTATACGTTCTACGTTATACGTTTACGTTAAACGTTGTACGTTATACGTTATACGTTATACGTCATACGTTATACGTTATACGTTATGCGTTATAACGTTATACGTTATACGTTATACGTTGTACGTTATACGTTATACGTTATACGTTATACGTTATACGTTATACGTTATACGTTATACGTTATACGTTATACGTTATACTGTATACGTTATACGTAATATGTAATACGTCATACGTTTTACGTTAATCGTCATACGTTATACGTTATACGCTATACGTTATACGTTATACGTTATACGTTAAACGTTGTACGTTATACGTTATACGTTATACGTCATACGTTATACGTTATACGTAATGCGTTATACGTTATAGCGTTATACGTATACGTTATATAGAGTTAAACGAAAAAAAAGTATACCTATATACTAGCATAGCGGGTCGTATACGTTATACGTTATACGTTATACGTTATACGTATACGTTATACGTTTACGTTATACGTTATACGTTATACGTTATACGTTATAACGTTATACGTTACACGTTATAGTAACGTTATACTTATACGTTATACGTTATAAACGTTAACGTTATACGTTATACGTTATACGTTATACTTATACGTTATACGTTATACGTTATACGTTATACGTTATACGTATACGTTATACGTTAACGTTATACGTTTACGTTATACGTTATACGTATACGTTATACGTTATACGTTACGTTTATACGTTATACGTTATACGTTTTATACGTTATACGTTATACGTTTATACGTTATGCGTTATAGGATATACGTTATACGTTATACGTTGTACTTTTATACGTTATACGGTATGCGTTATACGTCATGCGATATACGTGATACGTTATTCGTTATACGTATACGTAAACGTTGTACGTTATACGTTATACGTTATACGTTATACGTTATACGTTATACGTTCTACGTTACACGTTATACGTTATACGTTATTGGTTATACGTATACGTTATACTTATACGTATATACGTTATACGTTATAGTATACGTTATACGTTATACTTATACGTTATACGTTATACGTTATACGTCTATACGTTATACGTTAGATACGTTATACGTTATACGTTATACGTTATACGTTTATACGTTATACGTTATACGTTTATACGTTTATTAACGTTAGTACGTTGTACGTTATACGTTTATACGTTATACGT